>NC_052310.1:1819042-1877244 GCF_016432855.1 Salvelinus namaycush
TCCCAGTCTGCCGTAACAGAACGACCCGTTACGTCCCAGTCTGCCGTAACAGAACGACCCGTTACGTCCCAGTCTGCCGTAACAGAACGACCCGTTACGTCCCAGTCTGCCTGTAACAGAACGACCCGTTACGTCCCAGTCTGCCGTAACAGAACGACCCGTTACGTCCCAGTCTGCCGTAACAGAACGACCCGTTACGTCCCAGTCTGCCGTAACAGAACGACCCTTTACGTCCCAGTCTGCCGTAACAGAACGACCCTTTACGTCCCAGTCTGCGTAAATACGGCCGTAACAGAACGACCCTTTACGTCCCAGTCTGCCGTAACAGAACGACCCTTTACGTCCCCGTCTGCCGTAACATAACGACCCTTTACTAACAGAACAACCCTTTACGTCCCAGTCTGCCGTAACAGAACGACCCCTTACGTCCCAGTCTGCCGTAACAGAACGACCCGTTACGTCCCAGTCTGCCGTAACAGAACGACCCGTTACGTCCCAGTCTGCCGTAACAGAACGACCCGTTACGTCCCAGTCTGCCGTAACAGAACGACCCGTTACGTCCCAGTCTGCCGTAACAGAACGACCCGTTACGTCCCAGTCTGCAGTAACAGAACGACCCGTTACGTCCCAGTCTGCCGTAACAGAACGACCCGTTACGTCCCAGTCTGCCGTAACAGAACGACCCGTTACGTCCCAGTCTGCCGTAACAGAACAACCCGTTACGTCCCAGTCTGCCGTAACAGAACGACCCGTTACGTCCCAGTCTGCCGTAACAGAACGACCCGTTACGTCCCAGTCTGCCGTAACAGAACGACCCGTTACGTCCCAGTCTGCCGTAACAGAACGACCCGTTACGTCCCAGTCTGCCGTAACAGAACGACCCCTTACGTCCCAGTCTGCCGTAACAGAACGACCCCTTACGTCCCAGTCTGCCGTAACAGAACGACCCTTTACGTCCCAGTCTGCCGTAACAGAACGACCCTTTACGTCCCAGTCTGCCGTAACAGAACGACCCTTTACGTCCCCGTCTGCCGTAACATAACGACCCTTTACTAACAGAACAACCCTTTACGTCCCAGTCTGCCGTAACAGAACGACCCCTTACGTCCCAGTCTGCCGTAACAGAACGACCCTTTACGTCCCAGTCTGCCGTAACAGAACGACCCTTTACGTCCCAGTCTGCCGTAACAGAACGACCCTTTACGTCCCAGTCTGCCGTAACAGAACGACCCTTTACGTCCCAGTCTGCCGTAACAGAACGACCCTTTACGTCCCAGTCTGCCGTAACAGAACGACCCTTTACGTCCCAGTCTGCCGTAACAGAACGACCCTTTACGTCCCAGTCTGCCGTAACAGAACGACCCTTTACGTCCCGGTCTGCCGTAACAGAACGACCCTTTACGTCCCAGTCTGCCGTAACAGAACGACCCTTTACTAACAGAACAACCCTATTAGACAATAAGGATCATTCTGGTTCTTATCTAGACTGTGTGAGGCAGGGAGAGACCATACACAGTCACCACAGTATCCAGACTCACAATGATAAAGTATGTTACTAAATCATTATTAAGGTTTAATGACTTCCAGAAAACAAAACAAAATCTAAATTGAGGCCACCTATCAAATACGTTTATAAAAAAAAAAGCGTTCTAATCAAAGAGTAGCTTGGAAATCAAATCTGGGCAATTAAGACATTTAGACAATTAAATGGAATGCAATCAGGCTTAGTAAAAAATAACATGGAGCCAATGACAACCAGAGGGAGAGGGAGGGAGAGAAAGAGGGGGGAAGAGAGGAGAGAGAGTAAGAGAGAGACACAGAGAGGGAAAGAGAGAGAGAGAAAGAGAGAGAAAGAGAGAGAAAGAGAGACAGAGAGAGAGAGAGAGCGAGAGTGAGAGAGAGACACAGAGAGGGAAAGAGAGAGATACAGAGAGGGAAAGAGAGAGAGAGAGGGGGGGAGAAAGAGGGGGAGAGGAGAGAGAGCGAGAGAGCGAGAGAGAGAGAGAGAGAGAGAGAGAGAGAGAGAGAGAGAAAGAGAGAGGAGCGAGGAGAGCGAGCGAGGGAGAACCACTACCAGATGTGTAAACACTCATTATATCCTCTGAATTATTCATCAATGCTGTAAAAGAGGATGGCATGAAATGACCAGACATCAAGGCTGTCACAAACAGCACCCTATTCCCTACGTAGTGAACTACTTTTGACCAGGACAAGAATATACTCTGACAAGAGCCCTTAAGAAAATACAGCCAGCTGTTTCTAAACTATTCTCTTTCAAGCAATGCAATACGGGTGTATTATTGGGTGAGACCATGACAATCAGTATCTAGTCTATTGTCCAAAAGAGGCTTATGTGTGTGTGTGTGTGTGTGTGTGTGTGTGTGTGTGTGTGTGTGTGTGTGTGTGTGTGTGTGTGTGTGTGTGTGTGTGTTCTCCAGTAACTACATTGATCTCAACTGTGGAACAAAGGATTGGCCTGTTAATGTTGAAAGCACATCACTCTGACATGCATCAGAGCTTTCGCGTTCAAAACACCCTAAAACTACAAATAACATGGTGGCATGCTTCAAAACACCCTAAAACTACAAATAACATGGAGGCACGCTTCAAACACCTTAGAACTACAAATAACATGGTGGCACGCTTCAAAACACCCTAAAACTACAAATTACATGGAGGCACGCTTCAACGACACGGTCAGGCTGGTCGTTACCACCACACGGTCAGGCTGGTCATTACCACCACACGGTCAGGCTGGTCATTACCACCACACGGTCAGGCTGGTCATTACCACCACACGGTCAGGCTGGTCATTACCACCACACGGTCAGGCTGGTCATTACCACCACACGGTCAGGCTGGTCATTACCACCACACGGTCAGGCTGGTCATTACCACCACACGGTCAGGCTGGTCATTACCACCACACGGTCAGGCTGGTCATTACCACCACACGGTCAGGCTGGTCATTACCACCACACGGTCAGGCTGGTCATTACCACCACACGGTCAGGCTGGTCATTACCACCACACGGTCAGGCTGGTCATTACCACCACACGGTCAGGCTGGTCATTACCACCACACGGTCAGGCTGGTCATTACCACCACACGGTCAGGCTGGTCATTACCACACGGTCAGGCTGGCCATTACCACACGGTCAGGCTGGTCAATACCACACGGTCAGGCTGGTCATTACCACACGGTCAGGTTCACTCAAAAGGTTAGGAAAACAATGTTGATTTACTCTCATTTACATGTCACTCATAGGTCTGGATTTGGACCCCCCCCCACCCAGCTAGAAAACATGATTGCCTGGTACTCACTGGTAGCCATCTTCTCTGAGGGACAGGGAGGTATCCCATGGCTCACAGCCCAGTCATGTGCTCCTCGACCCACCAGAAAGCTTAAGGGACAAAGGACAATAGCGATGCTGTCAGTGGAGGAAATTCTTCACACAGTTAAAATCACACCTCTCTCTCTCTTGCCCCGTTGGATATTTTTTTCTCAGTCAGTTCAGATATCCTTTTCACCATTAGTCCCTTGTGAGTTAGTAGTGTGTTACTGCTGTGTCAGTGATTGTTACAGTAATAGTTAAAGCCTCCTGGGTTACATTCAGTTCCACAAAGTAAATCTGTGAAAGTAAAAAGACAGAATACACGACAAGTAAATAGTGTTTTTAAAAAAAGAGATGTTTACCAGGGAGGTATTCGTCCGGCTGACAGTTTTCCTTTCTGGGCTTCGCTCAGTAACCTGTTGGCCACCAGCACTGGGTTGTTAATCCCTGGGAAACAGAAAGGTTGTGAATCAGGGGGTTACATAGGGCCCTGTCTCCAATGACATGGTACATACACACGTTCACTCAGCTGTTCTTATCTAAAAAAAAAAAAAAGAAATCAGCAGGAAGTAGTTAATGCCGCAGGTAGCCTAGTGGTTAGAGTGTAGGGACGGCAGGTAGCCTAGTGGTTAGAGTGTAGGGACGGCAGGTAGCCTAGTGGTTAGAGTGTAGGGACGGCAGGTAGCCTAGTGGTTAGAGTGTAGGGACGGCAGGTAGCCTAGTGGTTAGAGTGTAGGGACGGCAGGTAGCCTAGTGGTTAGAGTGTAGGGACGGCAGGTAGCCTAGTGGTTAGAGCGTAGGGACGGCAGGTAGCCTAGTGGTTAGAGCGTAGGGACGGCAGGTAGCCTAGTGGTTAGAGTGTTGGGACGGCAGGGAGCCTAGTGGTTAGAGTGTAGGGACGGCAGGTAGACTAGTGGTTAGAGTGTTGGGACGGCAGGTAGCCTAGTGGTTAGAGTGTAGGGGCGGCAGGTAGCCTAGTGGTTAGAGCGTAGGGACGGCAGGTAGCCTAGTGGTTAGAGCGTAGGGACGGCAGGTAGCCTAGTGGTTAGAGCGTAGGGACGGCAGGTAGCCTAGTGGTTAGAGTGTAGGGACGGCAGGTAGACTAGTGGTTAGAATGTAGGGACGGCAGGTAGCCTAGTGGTTAGAGTGTAGGGACGGCAGGTAGACTAGTGGTTAGAGTGTAGGGACGGCAGGTAGACTAGTGGTTAGAGTGTAGGGACGGCAGGTAGCCTAGTGGTTAGAGTGTAGGGACGGCAGGTAGCCTAGTGGTTAGAGCGTAGGGACGGCAGGTAGACTAGTGGTTAGAGCGTAGGGACGGCAGGTAGACTAGTGGTTAGAGCGTAGGGACGGCAGGTAGACTAGTGGTTAGAGCGTAGGGACGGCAGGTAGCCTAGTGGTTAGAGCGTAGGGACGGCAGGTAGACTAGTGGTTAGAGCGTAGGGACGGCAGGTAGACTAGTGGTTAGAGCGTAGGGACGGCAGGTAGACTAGTGGTTAGAGCGTAGGGACGGCAGGTAGCCTAGTGCTTAGAGCGTTGGGACGGCAGGTAGACTAGTGGTTAGAGTGTAGGGACGGCAGGTAGACTAGTGGTTAGAGTGTTGGGACGGCAGGTAGACTAGTGGTTAGAGTGTAGGGACGGCAGGTAGACTAGTGGTTAGAGTGTAGGGACGGCAGGTAGACTAGTGGTTAGAGTGTTGGGACGGCAGGTAGCCTAGTGGTTAGAGTGTAGGGACGGCAGGTAGCCTAGTGGTTAGAGCGTAGGGAAGGCAGGCAGCCTAGTGGTTAGAGCGTAGGGACGGCAGGTAGCCTAGTGGTTAGAGCGTAGGGACGGCAGGTAGCCTAGTGGTTAGAGCGTAGGGACGGCAGGTAGCCTAGTGGTTAGAGCGTAGGGACGGCAGGTAGCCTAGTGGTTAGAGCGTAGGGACGGCAGGTAGCCTAGTGGTTAGAGCGTAGGGACGGCAGGTAGTCTAGTGGTTAGAGTGTAGGGACGGCAGGTAGCCTAGTGGTTAGAGTGTAGGGACGGTAGGTAGCCTAGTGGTTAGAGTGTAGGGACGGTAGGTAGCCTAGTGGTTAGAGTGTAGAGGTGGCAGGTAGCCTAGTGGTTAGAGTGTAGAGGTGGCAGGTAGCCTAGTGGTTAGAGTGTAGAGGTGGCAGGTAGCCTAGTGGTTAGAGTGTAGGGGCGGCAGGTAGACTAGTGGTTAGAGTGTAGGGACGGCAGGTAGCCTAGTGGTTAGAGTGTAGGGGCGGCAGGTAGCCTAGTGGTTAGAGCGTAGGGACGGCAGGTAGCCTAGTGGTTAGAGCGTAGGGACGGCAGGTAGCCTAGTGGTTAGAGCGTAGGGACGGCAGGTAGCCTAGTGGTTAGAGTGTAGGGACGGCAGGTAGACTAGTGGTTAGAGTGTAGGGACGGCAGGTAGCCTAGTGGTTAGAGTGTAGGGACGGCAGGTAGACTAGTGGTTAGAGTGTAGGGACGGCAGGTAGACTAGTGGTTAGAGTGTAGGGACGGCAGGTAGCCTAGTGGTTAGAGTGTAGGGACGGCAGGTAGCCTAGTGGTTAGAGCGTAGGGACGGCAGGTAGACTAGTGGTTAGAGCGTAGGGACGGCAGGTAGACTAGTGGTTAGAGCGTAGGGACGGCAGGTAGCCTAGTGGTTAGAGCGTTGGGACGGCAGGTAGACTAGTGGTTAGAGCGTAGGGACGGCAGGTAGACTAGTGGTTAGAGCGTAGGGACGGCAGGTAGACTAGTGGTTAGAGCGTAGGGACGGCAGGTAGCCTAGTGCTTAGAGCGTTGGGACGGCAGGTAGACTAGTGGTTAGAGTGTAGGGACGGCAGGTAGACTAGTGGTTAGAGTGTTGGGACGGCAGGTAGCCTAGTGGTTAGAGTGTAGGGACGGCAGGTAGCCTAGTGGTTAGAGCGTAGGGAAGGCAGGCAGCCTAGTGGTTAGAGCGTAGGGAAGGCAGGCAGCCTAGTGGTTAGAGCGTAGGGACGGCAGGTAGCCTAGTGGTTAGAGCGTAGGGACGGCAGGTAGCCTAGTGGTTAGAGCGTAGGGACGGCAGGTAGCCTAGTGGTTAGAGCGTAGGGACGGCAGGTAGCCTAGTGGTTAGAGCGTAGGGACGGCAGGTAGCCTAGTGGTTAGAGCGTAGGGACGGCAGGTAGCCTAGTGGTTAGAGCGTAGGGGCGGCAGGTAGCCTAGTGGTTAGAGCGTAGGGACGACAGGTAGCCTAGTGGTTAGAGCGTAGGGACGGCAGGTAGCCTAGTGGTTAGAGCGTAGGGACGGCAGGTAGCCTAGTGGTTAGAGCGTAGGGACGGCAGGTAGCCTAGTGGTTAGAGCGTAGGGGCGGCAGGTAGCCTAGTGGTTAGAGCGTAGGGGCGGCAGGTAGCCTAGTGGTTAGAGCGTAGGGACGGCAGGTAGCCTAGTGGTTAGAGTGTAGGGACGGCAGGTAGCCTAGTGGTTAGAGTGTAGGGACGACAGGTAGCCTAGTGGTTAGAGTGTAGGGACGGTAGGTAGCCTAGTGGTTAGAGTGTAGGGGCGGCAGGTAGCCTAGTGGTTAGAGTGTAGGGACGGCAGGTAGTCTAGTGGTTAGAGTGTAGGGACGGCAGGTAGCCTAGTGGTTAGAGTGTAGGGACGGTAGGTAGCCTAGTGGTTAGAGTGTAGGGACGGTAGGTAGCCTAGTGGTTAGAGTGTAGAGGTGGCAGGTAGCCTAGTGGTTAGAGTGTAGAGGTGGCAGGTAGCCTAGTGGTTAGAGTGTAGAGGTGGCAGGTAGCCTAGTGGTTAGAGTGTAGGGGCGGCAGGTAGCCTAGTGGTTAGAGTGTAGGGACGGCAGGTAGTCTAGTGGTTAGAGTGTAGGGGCGGCAGGTAGCCTAGTGGTTAGAGTGTAGGGGCGGCAGGTAGCCTAGTGGTTAGAGTGTAGGGACGGCAGGTAGTCTAGTGGTTAGAGTGTAGGGACGGCAGGTAGCCTAGTGGTTAGAGTGTAGGGACGGCAGGTAGCCTAGTGGTTAGAGTGTAGGGGAGGCAGGTAGCCTAGTGGTTAGAGTGTAGGGACGGCAGGTAGACTAGTGGTTAGAGTGTAGGGACGGCAGGTAGACTAGTGGTTAGAGTGTAGGGACGGCAGGTAGCCTAGTGGTTAGAGTGTAGAGGCGGCAGGTAGCCTAGTGGTTAGAGTGTAGGGGCGGCAGGTAGCCTAGTGGTTAGAGCGTAGGGACGGCAGGTAGCCTAGTGGTTAGAGTGTAGGGACGGCAGGTAGCCTAGTGGTTAGAGTGTAGGGACGACAGGTAGCCTAGTGGTTAGAGTGTAGGGACGGTAGGTAGCCTAGTGGTTAGAGTGTAGGGGCGGCAGGTAGCCTAGTGGTTAGAGTGTAGGGACGGCAGGTAGTCTAGTGGTTAGAGTGTAGGGACGGCAGGTAGCCTAGTGGTTAGAGTGTAGGGACGGTAGGTAGCCTAGTGGTTAGAGTGTAGGGACGGTAGGTAGCCTAGTGGTTAGAGTGTAGAGGTGGCAGGTAGCCTAGTGGTTAGAGTGTAGAGGTGGCAGGTAGCCTAGTGGTTAGAGTGTAGAGGTGGCAGGTAGCCTAGTGGTTAGAGTGTAGGGGCGGCAGGTAGCCTAGTGGTTAGAGTGTAGGGACGGCAGGTAGTCTAGTGGTTAGAGTGTAGGGGCGGCAGGTAGCCTAGTGGTTAGAGTGTAGGGGCGGCAGGTAGCCTAGTGGTTAGAGTGTAGGGACGGCAGGTAGTCTAGTGGTTAGAGTGTAGGGACGGCAGGTAGCCTAGTGGTTAGAGTGTAGGGACGGCAGGTAGCCTAGTGGTTAGAGTGTAGGGGAGGCAGGTAGCCTAGTGGTTAGAGTGTAGGGACGGCAGGTAGACTAGTGGTTAGAGTGTAGGGACGGCAGGTAGACTAGTGGTTAGAGTGTAGGGACGGCAGGTAGCCTAGTGGTTAGAGTGTAGAGGCGGCAGGTAGCCTAGTGGTTAGAGTGTAGGGGCGGCAGGTAGCCTAGTGGTTAGAGTGTAGGGACGGCAGGTAGTCTAGTGGTTAGAGTGTAGGGGCGGCAGGTAGCCTAGTGGTTAGAGTGTAGGGGCGGCAGGTAGCCTAGTGGTTAGAGTGTAGGGACGGCAGGTAGCCTAGTGGTTAGAGTGTAGGGGCGGCAGGTAGCCTAGTGGTTAGAGTGTAGGGGCGGCAGGGTAGCCTAGTGGTTAGAGCGTAGGGACGGCAGGTAGCCTAGTGGTTAGAGTGTAGGGACGGCAGGTAGCCTAGTGGTTAGAGTGTAGGGGCGGCAGGGTAGCCTAGTGGTTAGAGCGTTGGGCCAGTAACCGAAAAGGGTGCTAGATGGAACTGACAAGGTAAAACAATCTGTCGTTCTGCCCTGACTAAACAAGGCAGTTAACCCACTGTTCCCAGGCCGTCATTGTAAAAAGAAAAATGTGTTTCTTAACCGACATGCCTAGTTAAATAAAAGTTAAATTAAAAAATATATATAAAAAATGCTTGAAGGGAGCACCCAGCACAGCAGCTAATGACGAGATTGATTAGTCCATTAGACCAGTGTTTCTTTAATCCTGGTTCTGGTGACCCCAAAGGTCGTTCAAATGTTGGTCCTACACCTCCCCAGAGAGCATATGAACACGTCATGGCAAAATGCTTAGAATTGTAGGAAATTAGCTTTAAAACAGTAACATTTTCTCTCTACCCAATGGCAAAATGTGTAGAATTCTAAGTTAGCATTCCCACTCCCCACAAAACGTACAAAAATAAATAATATACAGTACGAGTCAAAAGTTTGGACACACCTACTCATTCAAGGGTTTTTCTTTATCTTTAGTATTTTCTACATTGTAGAATAATATTGAAGACGTCAAAACTATGAAATAACACATATGGAATCACGTAGTAACCAAAAAAAGTTTTAAAATGTAAATATATTTATATTTGAGATTCTTCAAAGTAACCACCCTTTGCCTTGACAGCATATGCTGAGCACTTGTTGGCTTCTTTTCCTTCACTCTGCGGTCCAACTCATCCCAAACCATCTCAATTGGGTTGAGGTCGGGTGATTGTGGAGGCCAGGTCATCTGATGTAGCACTCCATCACTCTCCATCTTGGTCAAAAAGCCTTTACACAGCCTGGAGGTGTGCTTTTGGTCATTGTTCTGTTAAAAAACAAATGATAGTCCCACTAAGCGCAAACCAGATGGGATGGCGTATCATTGCAGAATGCTGATTAAGTGTGCCTTTAATTCTAAATAAAATCATAGACATTGTCACCAGCAAAGCACCCCCACACCATAACACCTCCTCCTCCATGCTTCACGGTGGGAACCACACATGCGGAGATCATCCGTTCACCTACTCTGCGTCTCACAAAGACACAGCGGTTGGAACCAGAAATCTCACATTTGGCCTCATCAGACCAAAGGACAGATTTCCACCGGTCTAATGTCCATTACTTGTGTTTCTTGGCCCAAGCAAATCTCTTCTTATTATTGGTGTCCTTTAGTAGAGGTTTCTTTGCAGCAATTGGACCATGAAGGCGTGATTCACAGAGTCTCCTCTGAACGGTTGATGTTGAGATGTGTCTGTTACTCGAACTCTGTGAAGCATTTATTTGGGCTGCAATGTCTGAGGCTGGTAACTCTAATGAACTTATCCTCTGCAGCAGAGGTAACTCTGGGTCTTCCTTTCCTGATGCGGTCCTCATGAGAGGCAGTTTCATCATAGCGCTTGATGGTTTTTGCAACTGCACTTGAAGAAACTTTCAAAGTTCTTGAAATTGACTGACCTTCATGTCTTAAAGTAAAGATGGACTGTAATTTCTCTTTGCTTATTTGAGCTGTTCTTGCCATAAAATCGATTTGGTGATTTACCAAATAGGGCTAACTTCTGTATACCCACCCCTACCTTATCACAACACAACTGAATGGCTCAAACGCAGGAAAGAAAGAAATGCCACAAATTAACTTTTAACAAGGCACACCTGTTAATTTAAATGCATTCCAGGTGACTGCCTCATAAAGCTGGATGAGAGAACGCCAACAGTGTGCAAAGCTGTCATCAAGGCAAAGAGTGGCTACTTTGAAGAATCTCAAATATATTTTGATTTGTTTAACACTTTTTTTGGTTACTACATGATTCCATATGTGTTATTTCATAGTTTTGATGTCTCAACTATTATCCTACAATTTAGAAAATAGTAAAAAATAAAGAAAAACCCTTGAATGAGTGGGTGTCCAAACTTTTGACTGGTACTAATTCATTAATTATATGTTTTTATTTTATTCTGTGTGTGTGTGTGTGTAATTTTATAGAGATATATATATATATATAAAATTACACATACACAGAATAAATATATAAATGCAACATGTAAAGTGTTGGTACCATGTTCCATGAGCTGAAATAAATAAGAAGCACAAAAAAGCTTATTTCTCTCAAATTTTGTGCAAAACTTTGTTTACATCCTCGTTAGTGAACATTTCTCCTTCGCCAAGATAAACCATCCACCTAACAGATGTGGCATATCAAGAAGCTGATTAAAACAGCATGATCATTACACAGGTGCACCTTGTGCTGGGGACAATAAAAGGCCACTATAAAATATACAATTTCGTCACACAACACAACAGAAGTTGAGGAAGCTTGCAATTGGCATGCTGACTGCAGGAATGTCCACCAGAACTGTTGCCAGAGAATTGAATGTTAATTTCTCTACCATAAAGCGCCTTCAACGTCGTTTTAGAGAATTTGGCGGTACGATCAACCGACCTCAAAACCACAGACCAGCACGTCAGCTCAGGACCTCCACTTCAGGTACTGTTGTGGTATATGGAGCCAATATATAGACTGGTACACTGCAAGTACTGTTCTGGTATATGGAGACAATATATAGACTGGTACACTGCAGGTACTGTTGTGGTCTATGGAGCCAATATATAGACTGGTACAATGCAGGTACTGTTCTGGTCTATGGAGCCAATATATAGACTGGTACACTGCAGGTACTGTTCTGGTCTATGGAGCCAATACATAGACTGGTACACTGCAGGTACTGTTGTGGTCTATGCCACTTAGCAGACACTTCTATCTAAGGTTCTTACAAGACAGTGAGTAAATACATGTTTTGTTATGTGTCTAGGATCTCTGTGGGAATTGAACCTTCAACCTTGGCTCACAGACCAGTTTCATAGACCTGTTATAGGATGTGGTTCACACCTACACCTACATAGTGCATTACTACGGTGCCCTTATGTGAAATACAGGGCTGGAAAGAACAGAACAGAACAGGCATGTCCAATCTGAGCCAAGAAGCTTTCATTTGTCATGTACTAATTAAAAAAAAAAAATGGCTGACTGTTACAGCACGCAGGGGAACAAAAAACGACCGCTGTGTCTTTTTTACCTCAATGTCGAAATGCCCGCTGACGTTCGCCTCTCGTGTGTGTGTGTGTGGTTGTGAGTGTTTGTTCTCAGAACATTGTGAAGTCTATACTCAGGAGACCTGCCTTTGCTGGAGGCCTTATATAAAACAATAACTTTTTGGCACAGGGCAGACTGCTGAAATGTTAATGGTGAACACAGTGCAGGACTGGTTACTAGGGTGGCTGAAGCCAAGGACATAGTCACTCTTTTAAAGGGGTTGGATTTGTAGATGTAGAACCAGCTATCGAGGAATACACTCCACAAAGCTGAAGGGTTGGTTCAGGTGACTGTACAATGCTGAAGGGTTGGTTCAGGTGACTGTACAATGCTGAAGGGTTGGTTCAGGTGACTGTACAATGCTGATAGCTGAAGGGTTGGTTCAGGTGACTGTACAATGCTGATAGCTGAAGGGTTGGTTCAGGTGACTGTACAATGCTGATAGCTGAAGGGTTGGTTCAGGTGACTGTACAATGCTGATAGCTGAAGGGTTGGTTCAGGTGACTGTACAATGCTGATAGCTGAAGGGTTGGTTCAGGTGACTGTACAATGCTGATAGCTGAAGGGTTGGTTCAGGTGACTGTACAATGCTGATAGCTGAAGGGTTGGTTCAGGTGACTGTACAATGCTTATAGCTGAAGGGTTGGTTCAGGTGACTGTACAATGCTGATAGCTGAAATTCTACCATACATCCCAACAGGCAGAGCTGGTTGAACTAACGTCAATCTGACGACATTACAACCAGAATAGAACAAATTTTCTAGAAGTTTTGCCCCCTGGGATAGGGCTTTAAAACGTTGCTAGTTACACAAACACTAAGGCATCAGAAGTTGGTCAGTAACCCACCACTAACAGCACCTACAGCTCCATAATGTAGAGACTTCCCATCCATGATGCTGGCGTCACACTCGATCTCCCCAGACAGGTTTAAGTTAGAGCCCATTCCCGCGTTGGTGAACGGAGAATCCTGTGGATGACAAAAAACATTTAGAAGAGTCATGAAATACAGGACATTTAGACACAGAGATATAAAACTCAGCAAAAAAAATGTAACGTTCTCTCACTGTCAACTGCGTTTATTTTCAGCAAACTTAACATGTGTAAATATTTGTATGGACATAACAAGATTCAACAACTGAGACATAAACTGAACAAGTTCCACAGACATGTGACTAACAGAAATTGAATAATGTGTCCCTGAACAAAGGGGGGGGTCAAAATCAAAAGTAACAGTCAGTATCTGGTGTGGCCACCAGCTGCATTAAGTACTGCAGTGCATCTCCTCATGGACTGCACCAGATTTGCCAGTTCTTGCTGTGAGATGTTACCCCACTCTTCCACCAAGACACCTGCAAGTTCCCGGACATTTCTGGGGGGGGAATGTCCCTAGCCCTCACCCTCCGATCCAACAGGTCCCAGATGTGCTCAATAGGATTGAGATCCGGGCTCTTCGCTGGCCATGGCAGAACACTGACATTCCTGTCTTGCAGAAAATCACCCACAGAACGAGCAGTATGGCTGGTGGCATTGTCATGCTGGGGGGTCATGTCAGGATGAGCCTGCAGGAAGGGTACCACATGAGGGAGGAGGATGTCTTCCTTGTAACGCACAGCGTTGAGATTGCCTGCAATGACAACAAGCTCAGTCCGATGGTGCTGTGACACACCGCCTCAGACCATGACGGACCCTCCACCTCCAAATCGATCCCGCTCCAGAGTACAGGCCTCGGTGTAACGCTCATTCCTTTGACGATAAACACGAATCCGACCATCACCCCTGGTGAGACAAAACCGCGACTAGTCAGTGAAGAGCACTTTTTGCCAGTCCTGTCTGGTCCAGCGACGGTGGGTTTGTGCCCATAGGCAACGTTGTTGCCGGAGATGTCTGGTGAGGACCTGCCTTACAACAGGTCTACAGGCTCTCAGTCCAGCCTCTCGCAGACAGTCTGAGCACTGATGGGGGGATTGTACGTTCCTGGTGTAACTCGGGCAGTTGTTGTTGTCATCCTGTACCTGTCCCACAGGTGTGATGTTTGGATGTACTGATCCTGTGGTGCAGGTGTTGTTACACGTGGTCTGCCACTGCGAGGACGATCAGCTGTCCGTCCTGTCTCCCTGTAGCGCTGTCTTAGGCGTCTCACAGTGCGGACATTGCAATGTATTGCTCTGGTCACATCTGCAGTCCTCATGCCTCCTTGCAGATGTGCAGGGACCCTGGGCATCTTTCTTTGTGTTTTTCAGAGTCAGTAGAAAGGCCTCTTTAGTGTCCTAAGTTTTCATAACTGTGACCTTAATTGCCTACCGTCTGTAAGCTGTTAGTGTCTTAATGACCGTTCCACAGGTGCATGTTCAGTAATTGTTTATGGTTCATTGAACAAGCATGGGAAACAGTGTTTAAATCCTTTACAATGAAGATCTGTGAAGTTATTTGGATTTTTACTAATTATCTTTGAAAGACAGGGTCATGAAAAAGGGAAGTCTCTTTTTTTTTTGCTGAGTTTACATTAAGAATCATGAAATAGGACATTTAGACAAAGATATACATTCTCATATAGATGTGAGTGAAAGGAATTAAACTAGGGCCTACTTCCTTCAGCCAGTAGGACTAAGTAGCTGTGATCTAAACATAGATGTTATGTCACACATCACTTTGTAAGGATCCTAAATGTCCTTCAGTCCATTAAATACTCACTCTGTGATATGTATGTTTTTAGAATTCAGGAGTAGGCCTTTAAAAGGCATCTGTGGTCTGATTCAATGTGCATGTCTGTACTCAGACTCAGCGTGTCATAGGGCTGGGACTTACTTTTTTATAGCCGATTTTTTTTCACTAAAATAAGCTTTGTTGTACAAATACACCGCAATTTAAACAGTCAGCAAAAATCGAAAGAATTCAGGGCTTGTGAAATTACACCTAGGCTAAATGTACAGTGCATTAGGAAAGTATTCACACCCCTGGAATTTATCCACATTTTGTTACATAATTTTTATGTATCTTCAACATACACACAATACACCATAACGACACAGCAAAAAACAGGTTTTTAGAAAAGTTTGTACATTTATTATAAATAAAAAACTGAAATAACATTTACATAAGTATTCAGACCCTTTACTCAGTACTTTGTTGAAGCACCTTTGGCAGCGATTACAGCCTTGAGTCTTCTTGGGTATGACGCTACAAGCTTGGCACACCTGTATTTGGGCAGTTTCTACCATTCTTCTCTGCAGGTCCTCTCAAGCTCTGTCAGGTTGGATGGGGAGCGTTGCTGCACAGCTAATTTCAGGTCTCTCCAGAGATGTTCGATTGGGTTCAAGTCCGGGCTCTGGTTGGGCCACTAAGGAACATTCAGAGACTTGTTCCAAAGCCACTCCTGCATTGGCTTAGCTGTGTGATTAGGGTTGTTGTCCTGCTGGAAGGTGAACCTTTGCCCCAGTCTGAGGTCCTGAGCGCTGTGGAGACGGTTTTCATCAAGGATCTCTCTGTACATTGTTCCATTCATCTTTCCCTCGATCCTGACTAGCCTCCCAGTCCCTGCCGCTGAAAAACATCCCCACAGCATCATGCTGCCGCCACCATGCTGCCACCACCATGCTTTACCATGGCATTCAGGTTAAAGAGTTCAATCTTGGTTTCATCAGACCAGAGAAATCCTTTATGTGCATTTTGTCAAACTCCAAGCGGGATGTCATGTGCCTTTTACAGGAGTGGCTTCCATCTGGCCACTCTACCATAAAGGCCTGATTGGTGGGGTGCTGCAGAGATGGTTGTCCTTCTAGAAAGTTCTCCCATTTCCACAGAGGAACTCTGGAGCTCTGTCAGAATGACTATCGGTTCTTGGTCACCTCCCTGACCATGGCCTTTCACCCCCAAATGCTCAGTTTGGCCGGGCGGCCAGCTCTAGGAAGAGTCTTGGTGGTTCCAAACTTCTTCCATTTACGAATGATGGAGGTCACTGTGTTCTTGGGGACCTCCAACGCAGCAGACATTTTTTGATACCCTTCCCCAGATCTGTGCCTCGACACAATTCTGTCTCGGAGCTCTACGGACAATTCCTTCAACCTCATGGCTTGGTTTTTGCTCTGACATGCACTGTCAACTGTGGGACCTTATATAGACAGGTGTGTGCCTTTCCAAATCATGTCCAATCAATTGAATTTACCACAAGTGGACTCCAATCAAGTTGTCGAAACATCTCAAGGATGATCAATGGAAACAGGATGCACAGTTCAATTTCGAGTCTCATAGCAAAGGGTCTGAAAACGTATGTAAATACGATATCCTTTTTTTTTTTAAATAATAAATTTGCAAACATTTCTAAAAAACCTGTTTTCGCTTTGTCATTATGGAGTTTTGTGTGTAGATTTTATTTATTTATTTTATTTAACTAGGCAAGTCAGTTTAGAACATTCGTATTAACAATGACGGATTGATAAGAATAAGGCTGTAACGTAACAAAATGTGGAACAAGTAGAGGGGTCTGTATACTTTATGAATACACTATAAGCCTTCCACAACCATAAGACCCAATATCAATACAGTTTAACATGCTTTTTTTTGCAATAATCAGTGATCTGGCTTTCAAGTCTGTCTACGAAAATGCCCTTTTTGTTACAAATTTAACCAGAACCATAAAGCATAATAATGAACTGTTAAACACACCCTTCTTGTCTGTCTCCAACTGTTTGAACAGAATGCTAGCCTGTTCACTTTGTTGAGATGTTGAAATCCTTATTTATCAGAGAATGAGTTGCCAACTCCTTATAAAACTGTGCTTGATACTTATTACACATTATAAAACACAGACTAGACAGCTAGTATAACAGTCTGTGGCTACAATGCTGCTAGCAGTACGTGGTATTATGTTGTGGATCTTAATGTTTTTCCTCATAATCCTGGACTATCGGACCACCATTTTATTACGTTTGCAATCGCAACAAATAATTTGCTCAGACACCAAACAAGAGGCATCAAAAGTTGTGCTATAAATTCTCAGACAACCCTAAGATTCCTAGATGCCCTTCCAGACTCCCTCCACCTACCCAAGGACGTCAGAGGACAAAAATCAGTTAATAACCACCTAACTGAGGAACTAAATTTAACCGTACGCAATACCCTAGACGCAGTTGCACCCCTAAAAACATTTGTCATAAGAAACTAACTCCCTGGTATACAGAAAATACCCGAGCTCTGAAGCAAACTTCCAGAAAATTGGAACGGAAATAGCGCCACACCAAACTGGAAGTCTTCCGACTAGCTTGGAAAGACAGTACCGTGCAGTATCAACGTGCTGCTCGATCATCCTATTTTTCCAACTTAATTGAGGAAAATAAGAACAATCCGAAATTCATTTTTGATCCTGTCGCAAAGCTAACTAAAAAGCAGCATTCCCCAAGTGAGGATGGCTTTCACTTCAGCTGTGATAAATTCATGAACTTCTTTGAGGAAAATATCATGATCATTAGAAAGTAAATTACGGACTCCTCTTTAAATCTGCGTATTCCTCCAAAGCTCAGTTGTCCTGAGTCTGCACAACTCTGCCAGGACCTAGGATCAAGGGAGACACTCAAGTTTTTAATACTATATCTCTTGACACAATGATGAAAATAATCATGGCCTCTAAACCTTCAAGCTGCATACTGGACCCTATTCCAACTAAACTACTGAAAGAGCTGCTTCCTGTGCTTGGCCCTCCTATGTTGAACATAATAAACGGCTCTCTATCCACCGGATATGTACCAAAATCACTAAAAGTGGCAGTAATAAAGCCTCTCTTGAAAAAGCCAAACCTTGACCCAGAAAATATTTTAAAAACTATTGGCCTATATCAAAATTCCCATTCCTCTCAAATTTTAGAAAAAGCTGTTGCGCAGCAACTCACTGCCTTCCTGAAGACAAACAATGTATACGAAATGCTTCAGTCTGGTTTTAGACCCCATCATAGCACTGAGACTGCACTTGTGAAGGTGGTAAATGACCTTTTAATGGCGTCAGACCGAGGCTCTGCATCCGTCCTCGTGCTCCTAGACCTTAGTGCTGCTTTTGATACCATCCATCACCACATTATTTTGGAGAGATTGGAAACACAAATTCGTCTACACGGACAAGTTCTGGCCTGGTTTAGACCTTATCTGTCGGAAAGATATCAGTTTGTCTCTGTGAATGGTTTGTCCTCTGACAAATCAACTGTACAATTCGGTGTTCCTCAAGGTTCCGTTTTAGGACCACTATTGTTTTCACTATATATATATATATTTTACCTCTTGGGGATGTCATTCGAAAACATAATGTTAACTTTCACTGCTATGCGGATGACACACAGCTGTACATTTCAAGGAAACATGGTGAAGCCCCAAAATTGCCCTCGCTAGAAGCCTGTGTTTCAGACATAAGGAAGTGGATGGCTGCAAACGTTCTACTTTTCTTTTTTTTTCTTTCTTTTTTTAAATTTTATCCCCTTTTCTCCCCAATTTTCGTGGTATCCAATCGCTAGTAATTACTATCTTGTCTCATTGCTACAACTCCCGTACGGGCTCGGGAGAGACGAAGGTCGAAAGCCACGCGTCCTCCGAGGCACAACCCAACCAAGCCGCACTGCTTCTTAACACAGCGCGCCTCCAACCCGGAAGCCAGCCGCACCAATGTGTCGGAGGAAACACCGTGCACCTGGCCCCCTTGGTTAGCGCGTACTGCGCCCGACCCGCCACAGGAGTCGCTGGAGCGCGATGAGACAAGGATATCCCTACCGGCCAAACCCTCCCTAACCCGGACGACGCTAGGCCAATTGTGCGTCGCCCCACGGACCTCCCGGTCGCGGCCGGCTGCGACAGAGCCTGACGTTCTACTTTTAAACTCGGACAAAACAGAGATGCTAGTTCTAGGTCCCAAGAAACAAAGAGATCTTCTGTTGAATCTGACAATTAATCTTGATGGTTGTACAGTCGTCTCAAATAAAACTGAAGGACCTCGGCGTTACTCTGGACCCTGATCTCTCTTTTGACGAACATATCAAGACTGTTTCAAGGACAGCTTTTTTCCATCTTCGTAACATTGCAAAGATCAGACATTTTCTGTCCAAAAATGATGCAGAAAAATGTATCCATACTTTTGTTACTTCTAGGTTAGACTACTGCAATGCTCTACTTTCTGGCTACCCGGAAAAAGCACTAAATAAACTTTAGTTAGTGCTAAATACGGCTGCTAGAATCCTGACTAGAATCAAAAAATGTGATCATATTACTCCAGTGCTAGCCTCTCTACACTGGCTTCCTGTTAAGGCAAGGGCTGATTTCAAGGTTTTACTGCTTACCTACAAAGTATTACATGGGCTTGCTCCTACCTATCTTTCCGATTTGGTCCTGACGTACATACCTACACGTACGCTACGGTCACAAGACGCAGGCCTTCTAATTGTCCCTAGAATTTCTAAGCAAACAGCTGGAGGCAGGGCTTTCTCCTATAGAGCTCCATTTTTATGGAATGGTCTGCCTACCCATGTGAGAGACGCAGACTCGGTCTCAACCTTTAAGTCTTTATTGAAGACTCATCTCTTCAGTAGGTCCTATGATTGAGTGTAGTCTGGCCCAGGAGTGTGAAGGTGAACGGAAAGGCTCTGGAGCAACGAACCGCCCTTGCTGTCTCTGCCTGGCCGGTTCCCCTCTCTCCACTGGGATTCTCTGCCTCTAACCCTATTACAGGGGCCGGAGTCACATCCAACCGTTACACACAGCCCTAATGTGTTATAGAACACGGACAGCCGTTACATTAATGTGTTATAGAACACGGACAGCCGTTACATTAATGTGTTATAGAACACGGACAGCCGTTACATTAATGTGTTATAGAACACGGACAGCCGTTACATTAATGTGTTATAGAACACGGACAGCCGTTACATTAATGTGTTATAGAACACGGACAGCCGTTACACACGGCCCTAATGTGTTATAGAACACAGACAGCCGTTACACACAGCCCTAATGTGTTATAGAACACAGACAGCCGTTACACACAGCCCTAATGTGTTATAGAACACGGACAGCCGTTACACACGGCCCTAATGTGTTTTCGAACACGGACAGCCGTTACACACAGCCCTAATGTGTTATAGAACACGGACAGCCGTTACACACGGCCCTAATGTGTTATAGAACACGGACAGCCGTTACACACGGCCCTAATGTGTTATAGAACACGGACAGCCGTTACACACAGCCCTAATGTGTTATAGAACACGGACAGCCGTTACATTAATGTGTTATTGAACACGGACAGCCGTTACATTAATGTGTTATTGAACACGGACAGCCGTTACATTAATGTGTTATAGAACACAGACAGCCGTTACACACAGCCCTAATGTGTTATAGAACACAGACAGCCGTTACACACGGCCCTAATGTGTTATTGAACACGGACAGCCGTTACATTAATGTGTTATAGAACACAGACAGCCGTTACACACAGCCCTAATGTGTTATAGAACACAGACAGCCGTTACACACGGCCCTAATGTGTTATTGAACACGGACAGCCGTTACACACAGCCCTAATGTGTTATAGAACACGGACAGCCGTTACACACAGCCCTAATGTGTTATAGAACACGGACAGCCGTTACATTAATGTGTTATTGAACACGGACAGCCGTTACATTAATGTGTTATTGAACACGGACAGCCGTTACATTAATGTGTTATAGAACACAGACAGCCGTTACATTAATGTGTTATAGAACACAGACAGCCGTTACATTAATGTGTTATTGAACACGGACAGCCGTTACATTAATGTGTTATAGAACACGTTTAAATCATCTCAGGTTCCAAGATAACCAACATCCTCAAGCTGTACTAGGTCTGTGGTCACACACACACACACACACACACACACACACACACTAACCTCAAGCTCAACAAGGGCTGCGGTCACAGCGTCCACAGCCAGAGCACCGGCTTTCAGTCTGTCCACAGCCTGAGAGAGAGACATGGAGAGACGTCACGTTACGGGTAGGACAGTTTACAGACGTCGTGTTCATGAGGCACGCAACAGAAGAAAAGGCACTGAAACAGGGAGAGTCTATCTGGACGTACTCATTGTTGTCCGTTGCATGCCCTAACGAACACGACCCATGATGCAACAGGGTAAGAGAAACACAAACTCTCTCCTTGCTGATTTAACACCAACAAATCACGGGGATCATAAGCATTTACCTACTGTATCACTCAACACTACAGAGACAGCATTTACCTACTGTATCACTCAACACTACAGAGACAGCATTTACCTACTGTATCACTCAACACTACAGAGACAGAGACGGTACAGAGACGGAGACGGTACAGAGACGGTACAGAGACAGAGACGGTACAGAGACGGAGACGGTGATAGCACAGAGACGGTACAGAGACAGAGACGGTACAGAGACAGAGACGGTACAGAGACGGAGACGGTGATAGCACAGAGACGGTACAGAGACGGTACAGAGACAGAGACAGAGATGGTGATAGCACAGAGACAGACGATACAGAGACAGAGACGGTGATAGCACAGAGACGGTACAGAGACGGTACAGAGACGGAGAAGGTACAGAGACGGAGACGGTACAGAGACAGAGACGGTACAGAGACGGTACAGAGACAGAGACGGTGATAGCACAGAGACGGAACAGAGACGGTACAGAGACAGAGACGGTGATAGCACAGAGACGGTACAGAGACAGTAGAGACAGCACATAGACAGTACTGAGACAATACAGCGACGGCACAGAGAATGAGACGGCACAGAGACAGCACAGAGACAGTAGACAGCACAGAGATAGAGACTAGAGGTCGACCGATTAATCGGAATGGCCGATTAATTAGGGCCGATTTCAAGTTTTCATAACAATCGGAAATCGGTAATTTTGGACGCCGGTTTTTATTTATTTACACCTTTATTTAACTAGGCAAGTCAGTTAAGAACACATTCTTATTTTCAATGACGGCCTAGGAACGGTGGGTTAACTGCCTTGTTCAGGGGCAGAAAGACAGATTTTTACATTGTCAGCTCAGGGATTCAATCTTGCAACCTTACGGTTAACTAGTCCAACGCTCTAACCACCTGCCTCACGAGGAGCCTGTTACGCGAATGCAGTAAGAAGCCAAGGTAAGTTGCTAGCTAGCATTAAACTTATCTTATAAAAAACAATCAATCAATCATAATCACTAGTTAACTACACATGGTTGATGATATTACTAGTTTATCTAGCGTGTCCTGCGTTGCATATAATCGATGCGGTGCGCATTCGCGGAAAATGACTGTCGTTGCTCCAACGTGTACCTAACCATAAACATCAATGCCTTTCTTAAAATCAATACACAGAAGTATATATTTTTAAACCTGCATATTTAGCTAAAAGAAATCCAGGTTAGCAGGCAATATTAACCAGGTGAAACTGTGTCACTTCTCTTGCGTTCATTGCACGCAGAGTCAAGGTATATGCAACAGTTTGGGCCGCCTGGCTCATTGCGAACTAATTTGCCAGAATTTTACGTAATTATGACATAACATTGAAGGTTGTGCAATGTAACAGGAATATTTAGACTTATGGATGTCACCCGTTAGATAAAATACAGAACGGTTCTGTATTTCACTGAAAGAAAAAACGTTTTGTTTTCGAGATGATAGTTTCCGGATTCGACCATATTAATGACCTAAGGCTCGTATTTCTGTGTGTTATTATGTTATAATTAAGTCTATGATTTGATAGAGCAGTCTGACTGAGCGATGGTGGGCACCAGCAGGCTCGTAAGCATTCATTCAAACAGCACTTTCGTGCGTTTTGCCAGCAGCTCTTCGCAATGCTTCAAGCATTGCGCTGTTTATGACTTCAAGCATATCAACTCCCGAGATTAGGCTGGTGTAACCGATGTGAAATGGCTAGCTAGTTAGCGGGGTGCGCGCTAATAGCGTTTCAAACGTCACTCGCTCTGAGACGTGGAGTAGTTGTTCCCGTTGCTCTGCATGGGGGTGGCTGTTGTCGTTGTGTTCCTGGTTCGACCCCAGGTAGAGGCGAGGAGAGGGACGGAAGCTATACTGTTACACTGGCAATACTAAAGTGCCTATAAGAACATCCAATAGTCAAAGGTATATGAAATACAAATTGTATAGAGAGATATAGTCCTATAATTCCTATAATAAACTACAACCTAAAACTTCTTACCTAGGAATATTGAAGACTCATGTTAAAAGGAACCACCAGCTTTCATATGTTCTCATGTTCTGAGCAAGGAACTTAAACGTTAGCTTTCTTACAGGGCACATATTGCACTTTTACTTTCTTCTCCAACACTTTGTTTTTGCATTATTTAAACCAAATTGAACATGTTTCATTACTTATTTGAGGCTAAATTGATTTTTTTTATGTATTATATTAAGTTAAAATAAGTGTTCATTCAGTATTGTTGTAATTGTCATTATTACAATTTTTTTTTTTATTAAATAAAAAAAATCGGCCAATTAATCGGCATCGGCTTTTTTGGTCCTCCAATAATCAGTATCGGCGTTGAAAAAAATCATAATCGGTCGACCTCTAATAGAGACAGCACAGAGACAGCATAGAGACAGGACAGACAGTACACAGAGAGACAGTACAGAGACAGAATATAGACAGAGACAGACAACAGAGAAAGAGACAGTAGGGACATGACAGAGACAACACAGAGACAGCGGCAGCACAGAGAGACAGCACAGAGAAAGCACAGAGACAGTAGAGACAGAGACAGCATATAGACAGAGACAGCACATAGACAGTAGAGACAGCACATAGACAGAGACAGTGCAGAGACAGTGCAGAGACAGGACAGAGACTTGGACAGACAGCCATGTTCCCCGTGGACATCTCTAATCTGATAAAGGTGGACTATTAAATAAAGAGGTTTTCTGCTGTACAAAGCTGAAACAGAAAGTGCCGGAACATTACATTACAGCGTGTAGTTTCCTCCGGCCAGCTGAGACTGACGATGGCGTGTTATCAACACATAACTCACATTCCCTGGCACACACGGACTCCTCTCTGAAGACGGAGAGGTGCGTTCCAAATGGTCAAAAGTAGTGCGCTACTATAGGGTGCTAGATCCCTCCCTGTCATCCTGATCTGAACAGTACCACAGCGCTGTAGTCTCAGGCTGCATCTCAATACCCTAGCGCAGCTTCCTCTCCTTGTCTCCTTGTCCTGCACTGATGCAGGAAGCACTGGACAAGTCAAAAGCAAACGGCAAAGCAAACTCACTCTCTGGCAAGCTCTCTTGCAGACATGCTTGTATTCCTTGGCTTTGGACTCAGAGTGGTATCCTGCTCCTGAAAAATAAAAAACACAAAGAAGTGAAAAGAAGGTGATGAAAAAAGGGTTACTAGCAAATTCATCAGTAAAGACAGTGTGTTGTTTCAACAGCTGGTTAATGATGACATCATCCTACATCCATTTTGTACGCCTCTCTTTCACGGTCTGCATAGTCAGTGGCCATGTCCGAATACACAGACTTGTGTTCTAAATAGTATGGGGGGGTATCCAGGAAATGATAATGTTTTATGGGGAGTTTTGAAAATGTAAATGCCAGGATGTTGTACTCATTTCTACTATTGAGGAAGAGAATAGTATTTTCACACACACCCCCACACTGTGTTCGACAACTGCTGATAAATCAGACTAGGGGGACGCACTCTAGCAAAAATGTACGAACGGCGGGAAACAAGCTATCTAATCTAAGCATGATTAAAGTAGTAGGTAATTAGACAGATGTCTGCCACGGTAACGCTCCAGAAGTGATAACAGATTCAATATATAGACAGTCAACGTCACAGGTGACTTATCCTATCACATGTAAACTGAATGTCATCTCATAGGACACCTTATAGGCTAATTTACGTAGCACAGAAAAATCTGACAACTAAGGTACTGTAAGTATACCAACCTGCATGCACCAACACAAAGCCAACAGCTTTCCCCTTGTCATTTCTGTCTGTAGTAGGCTCCTGTGGTGTGACTGTGGACCTGGCGTCAGGTAAGACAGGAGGGGGTTGTTGCTCTTCAGCACAGTTCAGTGGAGTCTCCATAACCCCACCAGCACACCTCCACATGCATCATGGACCATTGGCCCCAGGTAACACTTGCATCTTGGCTCTCACACCTGGGAGGAAAGAACATAAAAAGGGGAGATGCCATTTGTCCTACTATGGATGGTGGCTAAAGCATTTGTGTACCACAATTGATAAACGAGTTGTATTTGCAAATGCCTATACGCAGTGTCAACAGTCATCTGCTTAACATGATCTATTAACATTATGTGAATTGGACTGTGTTTTGACAGCCTGGATAAGTAGGTGCAGACATTAAAGGCACACAATATAATTTCCAGCTCATCACACAAATCAACTGAGTGGGACACACTGTTACTGCTGTGTTGTTTGACTGAGACGAGTTGCCTCCCACAATGTAAACAATGTGATTCTAGACTGGAACTAGACGAGACTAGACGGCTTGATCATTCAGGCTGGCATGCCATTGTAGGCATTAGCTAGCTGGCTAGTCTGTTTGGAAGCTAGTTAGCCTTAACGTCTAGGTTGTTTTCGAACAAATTGGTTTAAGAATACGAGTGGCTAACTAGCGATAGAGAACGGTAGCATGTGTCTCTTGGTGCGTAGTTACAGCGTGCAAATATTCGCTGACATCTAACGTTTTGCGACAACTGAGCAAGCTAGCTAGCTACTAGCTAGGTTAGCTAGCTACATAGCATAGCATCCACATTTCGAAGACTCGACTGTGAACTTATTTGTGCACGAATCTGCTAACTAGCTGCCACACGAGTAGAGACCCGGTTCGTGTTCTTATGTTTATGTGAAAACTTACTTTACTATTAAAAACTTTGCAAGTTGAAAGTACTCTGGCTGCGGCTCTGCAGCGAAATCTCTTCCGGGTTCAAGTACACGTCACAGGACGCAAATGTGCGCGTCCAAAACATTATTGCCACGTTCAAATACTAGTCGGCACTAGGAAACTCGGTAATTTTCAACTTTGTAACTGTTTACAGTTATACAACCAGTTGGCAAGTCGGAAATTTCCGCGTTAACTCTTTCTGACTAGACTAGAACAAGGCATATCCCACGAATTTTACACTAAACATAAATATAAACGCAATATTTAGTGCTGGTCCCAAGTATCATGAGCTGAAATAAAAGATCACCGAAATTATCCAGATTTTTTTATTTATTGAATATTTGAAAAAATACAATATACTTGCAGTGAAGTCGCTCAATAACTACATCATACCAGTCATCCAACAGATTCCCATTCAGACACACAGAAGCATCCAGGGTCATTGCCCTGCCCTAGGGCATGTTGACCGATCTACCACCAGGCCAAAAAACGTGAACACGAACCCTCCAAGATCACCCCACAGTTCCCCAATAGCTGTCCCTCAACCATTGAGCATGTTTGGGATGCTCTGGATCTATGTGTACGACAGCGTGTTCCAGTTCCCGCCAATATCCAGCAACTTCGCACAGCCATTGAAGAGGAGTGGGACAACATTCCACAGGGCAAAATCAACAGCCTGATCAACTCTATGTGAAGGAGATGTGTCATCCTGCACAAGGCAAGTGGTCACACCAGACACTGACTGGTTTTTCTGATCCACGCCCCTACCTTTTTGTTTTAAGGTATCTGTGACCAACAGATTCATATCTGTATTCCCAGTCATGTGAAATCCACAGATTAAGGCCTAATGAATTTATTTCAATTGACTGATTTCCTTATATGAACTGTAACTCAGTAAAATCTTTGAAAGTTTTGCGTGTTGCGTTTATATTTTTGCACAGAATACATCGGGAGATCAATCTGTGTGCCGCGTTCACGTGCCCGTCGGAAATAGGAAACTCTGAAATGTGCGATTTGCCAATAGGTTGTAGTTATACACATGCCACGTTCAACCAGTTAGCAAGTCAGACATTTCAGAGTTTCCTAGTTCCGACTAGCACGTGAACGCGGCACACAGATTGAAACCACTACACATAGAGAGTAATAGAGAGTAATAGAGAAGAATCATATTTTTGTAGGCACTAACTGCGACATTAATTTTTATTATTTTACCATGCTGGTCATTTATGAACATTGAACATCTTGGCCATGTTCTGTTATAATCTCCACCTGCACAGCCAGAAGAGGACTGGCCACCCCTCATAGCCTGGTTCCTCTCTAGGTTTCTTCCTAGGTTCTGGCCTTTCTAGGGAGTTCTTCCTAGCCACCGTGCTTCTACACCTGCATTGCTTGCTGTTTGGGGTTTTAGGCTGGGTTTCTGTACAGCACTTTGAGATATCAGCTGATGTAAGAAGGGCTATATAAATACATTTGATTTGATTTGATATGACATGGTTCAAGCCCATCGGGAAATCAAGTTTTTTTTGTATGGTTTTTGGATAATTGCCAAAAATAAGGTCTGTGGTAGGAGATCTTATATGTTTTGTCCTATGAGACAATCTCCATATTCCACGAGGCGGCAGGTAGCCAAGCAGTTAGAAAGGTTGCTGGATCGAATCCTGAGTTGACAAGGTAAAAATCTGTCCTTCTGCCCCCTGAACAAGGCAGTTAACCCACTGTTCCCCGGTAAGCCATCATTGTAAATAAGAATTTGTTCTTAAACTGACTAGCCTAGTTAAATAAAGGTTCCATTTTTTTTTAAATAAACAAATAATGACACGTTTTCTGAATTCTTAAGCATATTTTTTTTAAAGCTCATAAATGTCATGTCAACTAACTGATATTATCTCCTAAACCTGTGTTAACCTCAGACATTATTTTCGGCATTAATTCCAAAACCCGATTCTTTCTCCATTAATTAATTAATTAATGTTTTAGGACAACAAGCTAGCGAGCTCTATGAAATAGAATATGATAGGGGGGGAGGGGGGACTCTTGAATATTACACATCACAGTTTATTCAAATATCATAGTAGCCTAATTCCATTGGATTGGAAATCAGAATCCACAACACCACAATTCAATCTGAGACATATTATTCCTCCAATCAGGTTCTATCTCAAGGCCATCAGACTGTTCACCCCGCTATCAACCAGAAGGCCAGGTCAGTACAGGTGCATCAAAGTGGGGACCGAGAGACTGAAAAACAGCTTCTATCTCAAGGCCATCAGACTGTTAAACAGCCACCACTAACATTGAGTGGCTGCTGCCAACATACTGACTCAACTCCAGCCACTTTAATAAATGGAAAAATTGATGTAAAAAAATGTATCACTAGCCACTTTAAACAATGCTACTTAATATAATGTTTATATACCCTACATTACTCATCTCATATGTATATACTGTACTCTATACCATCTACTGCATCTTGCCTATGCCGTTCTGTACCATCACTCATTCATATATTTTTATGTACATATTCTTTATCCCTTTACACTTGTGTGTATAAGGTAGTAGTTGTGGAATTGTTAGGTTAGATTACTTGTTGGTTATTACTGCATTGTCGGAACTAGAAGCACAAGCATTTCGCTACACTCGCATTAACATCTGCTAACCATGTGTATGTGACAAATAAAATTTGATTTGAATTTTGTTTATTAGTATCCCCATTAGATAATACACATGCAGCAGCTACTATTCCTGGGGTCTACGGTACATAAAACATACAAACACAAGACAAAAATACACAAACAAGAAGGAAAATACACAAACAAAGGTTGGTTTACAAAAGTGTTCAAGAAGAACAGGTCAGCCAGCACCTTTTCAGAGATAGCTTATTGGTCCATTTCATCTCATTATCTGTTTCCAATCCATTGCAATGGGAGAGATGAAATCTTCCACTTTCACATCTGGCATGGTTTATCCCAAACATGAGAAAGGCTGGCTGAGACGTATTTACCCCATACAGATGGCCTGACCTCTAGTAAACTACTACAGACAGTACAGTATACGGAAAACATATATATTGACATATATTTTAACATGTTTGTACATGTATTTACGTATATGTACATTACAGATATCGAACTGTGTTCAAGTCTTATATGTACACATCAGTGATGGTTAGTGGCATTTATGATGAGGTAGGACGATAATTTTTTTTAGCCTTACAGCATATTGGATGACTATAGAATATTCCATTCACCCAGCTCAATGTAACATCAATAGCTTAGGCTACTACGTGATACTCACGTTTTCCCAATACCAATCATGAGGTTGTTACAACCTAGCCTATGACTGAACGTTTACAACGTTGCTGCACACAGGTCGAGAGAAAATGTTGATGTAAAGAAAACGTTTTAACAGAATCGTCAGAATGAATACACCCCTGATCACGTGTAAACACAGTTCACTTTCATAGCAGCCACGTTGTATTCCTTCTCGCAACTATGAGCTGTCCACCTCACCCTTTTCCTTCATTTGGGGATTTCAACGCACAACACAGCTGTATGTGACCAGGCGAAGAAAAACAATTATTTTCCAAGCCAAACCATGTCATAACCGCTACACACAGCCTGAATCGTTGTCACCATTTTAGCTAAAGTAACATCCTAGTCAACATAGCTAATAGAACTAACGCGTTAGTTAACTCGCTACAATCATACAGTAACGTTACAGTGTTTAGTCAGTGGCAATAAATGGTGGCAATAAATGAATAAAACCAAAAGCTTACCTCGACTTGGAAGAGTTCCAGTGTTGTGTTGGATAGTCATAGTCAGCTAGCTAACATAGCATCCCTTTGTTTGAGCCGGGTGTTTTAAGTAGGCTAAACTAGCTAGCTGTATTTGCTAGCTAAGTAAGTGAAACTGAAAGAAGAAATTAATTTGTTAAAAACTGTTCAACTATTATCTTTCGCTCACTTTGAGTCAACTACTCACCACATTTTATGCACTGCAATGCTAGCTAGCTGTAGCTTATGCTTTCAGTACTAGATTCATTATCTGATCCTTTGATTGGGTGGACAACATGTCAGTTCATGCTGCAAGAGCTCTGATTGGCTGGAGGACGTCCTCTGGAAGTTGTCATAATTACTGTGTAAGTCTATGGGAAGGGGGTGAAAACTAAGAACCTCCCAGGTTTTGTATTGAAGTCAATGAGGAGGATGGAAGCTAGCTGTCCTCCGGCTACACCGTGGTGCTACCCTACAGAGTGCTGTTGAGGCTACTGTAGACCTTCATTACAAAACAGTGTGTTTTAATCAATTATTTGTTGACGTGAATATATTTAGTATAGTTTTATATAAAATGGATAACTTTTTAAATCTTTTACAGTTTTTATGTTTATGAAATTCTGTATTGAATACTCAGGGAGAAAAAGGTGTAGATTCACGAGCAGTGAATCGTGGTCACAGGCAGGCAATGGTCATACACAGGTAGGCAAATCAAAACTAGGACTGAAGTCTATAACTGGTTCTCACAAACGAGCTAGGAAAAGGCTTAGTAGAGTCGCAACGAACAATACCTCACAAAGGCACAAACAGAATGAACTGAACTAAATAAGGAGCTGATGAGACCAGGTGAGTAACTAACACAGGTGAAATCAATTCTACGTTCCAGAACACAAAGAAACAGGGCTACGTTCTAGAACACAAAGAAACAGGGCTACGTTCCAGAACACAAAGAAACAGGGCTACGTTCCAGAACACAAAGAAACAGGGCTACGTTCCAGAACACAAAGAAACAGGGCTACGTTCCAGAACACAAAGAAACAGGGCTACGTTCCAGAACACAAAGAAACAGGGCACGTTCCAGAACACAAAGAAACAGGGCTACGTTCCAGAACACAAAGAAACAGGGCTACGTTCCAGAACACAAAGAAACAGGGCTACGTTCCAGAACACAAAGAAACAGGGCTACGTTCCAGAACACAATGAAACAGGGCTACGTTCCAGAACACAACGAAACAGGGCTACGTTCCAGAACACAACGAAACAGGGTTACATTCCAGAACACAAAGAAACAGGGCTACGTTCCAGAACATGGTCCATTGTTGAATTGTGTCATGGGATCACACCCAGCTTGCGGATAAAGAAGATTATGATAAAATTGCTTTACTGCGTATCGTTATTGCAGTGGTCTAAGGCACTGCATCTCAGTGCAAGAGGCGTCACTGCAGTCGCTGGTCCGAATCCAGGCTGTATCACATTCGGCTGTGATTGGAAGTCCCATAGGGCGGTGCACAGTTGGCCCAGCGTCGTCCGGGTTTGGCCGGTTGTAGGCCGTCATTGTAAATAAGAATTTGTTCTTAACTGACTTACCTAGTTAAATAAAGGTTAAATAAAAATAAATAAATACAAGTAGTCACTTTGTTCACCCCTCTGGAGACACAGTCAGCTGCTCTGCAGTGCCCCTGGAGCAGTTTGAAGGGATCAGGGCCTTCCTCAAGGGCACAACAACATGAGATGGTATCTGACTTGTCATCATTATTGGGCCTTTACAGTACCAGAACCTGGCAGCAAATTGGGCCTTTACAGTACCAGTACCTGGCAGCAAATTGGGCCTTTACAGTGCCAGTACCTGGCAGCAAATTGGGCCTTTACAGTACCAGTACCTGGCAGCAAATTGGGCCTTTACAGTACCAGTACCTGGCAGCAAATTGGGCCTTTACAGTACCAGTACCTGGCAGCAAATTGCTATTACCAATATTACCTCCCTCGGTTTCCCCCAAGCAGTACAAGCCTGGAGACGTTAATCGCTGAACACACAGCCCCCCCCCCCCCCACACACACGCAGTCACACACAGATCCATCTTTAGGAACTTCGCATTAGCCCCCCTAACCACACAGTGACTCAGAACAACCCACAGACTAGTCACACACCTCTACTGAAGTTATTGCTATAGAAATACAACTGTTAGAATGGGAAATCCCCATTCAAGCAATGTACTGTAACAAATTGATGTCAATTTACAGCATTTGTTTTTACAAGTTCTATATTACAGTACAGTACTGTAAAGAACAATGCATTATGGGGGTTCAATGGCATTCTACTAGGTGGCTGATTGCCTTGGTTCAGAGGATCTTCTACCCATTCTAGGAAATCTGTTTCTATACCTCTCCCAATATGAAGCTGGCGTAAACCCCAATCAGTTGGTTATTAGAGCACCGTGTTGATTGAAGAGCTCCCGCGGGCCTTTTCCATTCGGTCTAGACAAGTGAATAGATGTGAATAGATGCTTCATTGTCCAAGACCCCATTAATAAGACATGAAAATGAACCAGAGGATATGAGTCAGGTATTAATCATATGGTATGGTTAGTAGAGATGGATGTTGTCATAGGCCAGGGAATTTACATGATCGCTTTAATTAGAATAAAACATACGTCTGTGTGTGTGTGTGTGCGTGTGCGTGTGCGTGTGCGTGTGTGTGTGCGTGTGTGTGTGTAAACTGCAGGTGGTCTAATCTAGCTCATGTAGGCAGTCTTGCTCGGTTTTAGTCATTTTCAGTCACACACACACACACACACACACACACACTTATTTGGATGCTTCTCTGTCATTATATTTGCCCTTTTAGAGCTGCTGGGAGCAGGACATACATGAAAACAGTCAGGGTCCTTCCACTGGCGTATTATTCAGTCATGTTTAATCTAACTAAGCATTTTGATTTGGATGCTGAGCATTGTTCAGTGACCTCACAAAGCAGGGCTGTTGTTTGGGATTGTTTACAACAGGGATTGTTTAATTGTTTAGAACAGGGATTGTTTAGAACAGGGATTGTTTAATTGTTTAGAACAGGGATTGTTTAGAACAGGGATTGTTTAATTGTGTAGAACAGGGATTGTTTAATTGTGTAGAACAGGGATTGTTTAATTGTGTAGAACAGGGATTGTTTAATTGTGTAGAACAGGGATTGTTTAATTGTGTAGAACAGGGATTGTTTAATTGTTTAGAACAGGGATTGTTTAATTGTTTAGAACAGGGATTGTTTAATTGTGTAGAACAGGGATTGTTTAGAACAGGGATTGTTTAATTGTTTAGAACAGGGATTGTTTAATTGTTTAGAACAGGGATTGTTTAATTGTGTAGAACAGGGATTGTTTAATTGTGTAGAACAGGGATTGTTTAATTGTTTAGAACAGGGATTGTTTAATTGTGTAGAACAGGGATTGTTTAATTGTTTAGAACAGGGATTGTTTAATTGTGTAGAACAGGGATTGTTTAATTGTGTAGAACAGGGATTGTTTAATTGTGTAGAACAGGGATTGTTTAATTGTTTAGAACAGGGATTGTTTAATTGTGTAGAACAGGGATTGTTTAATTGTGTAGAACAGGGATTGTTTAATTGTTTAGAACAGGGATTGTTTAATTGTGTAGAACAGGGATTGTTTAATTGTGTAGAACAGGGATTGTTTAATTGTGTAGAACAGGGATTGTTTAATTGTGTAGAACAGGGATTGTTTAATTGTGTAGAACAGGGATTGTTTAATTGTTTAGAACAGGGATTGTTTAATTGTTTAGAACAGGGATTGTTTAATTGTTTAGAACAGGGATTGTTTAATTGTGTAGAACAGGGATTGTTTAGAACAGATACCCAGCAGTCTCTTAGTAATGCAACATGCAGGATTGAGATCACTCCAGACTGGTCAATTCAAACAACATATTCATTGGGTATCATTCCAAAAGAAAGAGACATTATGGATGAGAACAATTATGTTAAGTTGTTTATTGGGATGCAGGAATAAGCCGTTAATAAGTATTTATGTTTCTATGGGCAATTGTTGTTTGCCCATTGTGGATCTGTATCTATTTTAATAGGGAAATGAATTGATTCCTCCACTAGTATGTTTCTGTCAATCAATCTGCAACAACAAAACAACAGGAAAACTGATTTCACAAGACCAATTCCACACACACACACACACACACACACACACACACACACACACACACACACACACACACACACACACACACACACACACACACACACACACACACACACACACACACACACACACCTCAGTCAACTCAATGCTCGAAACTAAGGGTCAGTTTGGACTGAAAACTAAGATATTCTTCTTTAACCATATGAGCAGGATAATGATGTTTGTTTTGGCTCAAGCGGGTTAGAGATGAAAGAATACTGCGAAGGAGAGTATGGGGGCCCAGGAGGAGGGAAGGAGGGGGAGAGAGAGAGAAGGGAGCGGGGGCCAGAAGGAGGGAAGGAAGGAAGGAGGGAGGGAGAGAAGAAGGAGGGAAGGGAGCGGGGGCCCAGGAGGAGGGAAGGAAGGAGGGAAAGAGAGAGATGAAGAAGAAAGGAAAGGAGCAGGGAGAGAAGGGAAATGAGAGGACAGATGGAGGGCCAGAGGTGAGGTGGGTGCAGGAGGTGAGGTGGGTGCAGGAGGTGAGGTGGGTGCAGGAGGTCAGGGGGTGCAGGAGGTGAGGGGGGTGCAGGAGGTGAGGTGGGTGCAGGAGGTGAGGTGGGTGCAGGAGGTGAGGTGGGTGCAGGAGGTGAGGTGGGTGCAGAAGGTGAGGGGGGTGCAGGAGGTGAGGTGGGTGCAGGAGGTGAGGTGGGTGCAGGAGGTGAGGTGGGTGCAGGAGGTGAGGGGGGTGCAGGAGGTGAGGTGGGTGCAGGAGGTGAGGTGGGTGCAGGAGGTGAGGGGGGTGCAGGAGGTGAGGTGGGTGCAGGAGGTGAGGTGGGTGCAGGAGGTGAGGTGGGTGCAGGAGGTGAGGGGGGTGCAGGAGGTGAGGTGGGTGCAGAAGGTGAGGGGGGTGCAGGAGGTGAGGTGGGTGCAGGAGGTGAGGTGGGTGCAGGAGGTGAGGTGGGTGCAGGAGGTGAGGGGGGTGCAGGAGGTGAGGTGGGTGCAGGAGGTGAGGTGGGTGCAGGAGGTGAGGGGGGTGCAGGAGGTGAGGGGGGTGCAGGAGGGTGTATGAGCTACAGTGAAGGGGCCAGTAGCCCATAGAGGGGGTGGACTTGGTCTCTATGGAATCGGCTTAGGCCTACACTGTGCTGCAGAGGCTTCTACACAGAGAGAGGGTGCCTAGTCCTGTAAGACAAGTCAAAATAAATAAATAAATAAACAAATAGCTGCTTCCTTTAAGGTTTCTGTTTTAATGACACAGATGCTCCTCACCTGGAATCACATCTATGGTCCAATCAGTTTACCCGCTCACACCATCTATGAAAACGGAAGACGTTTTTTTGCGAACAGTAATTTGTTTGGAAGTTTTAAGTGTACTTTCACAAGACAGCTCCTGCTTGTGTACATGTGCCCCCCTGGTCAACCATTTCTATGTGTTTTAATAGAAGCCACATTTCAAGGTTAAACTCAGTGCCAGAGAATTAGATATTTTTCCAAATTAATTTGAAAAGTTCCCCTCTAGTCATTTCTAAAAGATAATGCCACACACAGAGATAATATTTAACCACTCATAATGCCACATGGCTTCACATTTTATTACCCCCCAATACATAACGTGTGATTCAGTAGAAAACAACTGACTAATGTCATAGACCAAGGTCTTGTGGTATAACTAAACTATATACAGTCTAAAACAAAATCCTGTTGTTCTTACAGTAACTTACTGGCAGCCAGTTACTTGTCAGTTACAGTAAAAAAAAAAGTACAGTTTACAGTAACGTCCTGTTAAACCAAAATGTCTTTGGATTTCACGGTAACATACTGTACCCTGTCTTTCAAAACTATCTTACAAGCCTTAGAATGTTGTTGTATGGTCAACAAATTGGGGTGATGTTGTACATTACCCTGTGACAATCAGTATAACGATACATATTTGTAAAAGATGGTCAGCCTAAACCATTTCAACATTACATGTCTTCAAGCTCTTCCAAAAAAAACCAAAAACAAATAAAGAGCGATCAGCAACATCGGAGATACACAAACGGAGGAAGCAGACACGCTGTGGTGTGAAGATGCCTGAACGCTTTGTTAGACACAGTCAAATAAACAGAGAGACTAACAGTTACAACACATACAGATACAACCCCACAGGAATACTGCAGGAAAACACTCAGAGGGGGGGAAATGTGACGCTTCATTAAATCATTCAGTACCCAATGAAACACACTGGTTGGCTACAACTCCACACCAGGCCTGAGCACACGCAGTCTGAAACACACTGGCTGGCTGATTCCAACCAGGTCTGAGTTCACCTGATTCCCTGGCTGATTCCAACCAGGCCTGAGTTCACCTGATTCCAACCGGGCCTGAGTTCACCTGATTCCAACCAGGTCTGAGCTCACCTGATTCCCTGGCTGATTCCAACCGGGCCTGAGTTCACCTGATTCCCTGGCTGATTCCAACCAGGCCTGAGCTCACCTGATTCCAACCGGGCCTGAGCTCACCTGATTCCAACCAGGCCTGAGCTCACCTGATTCCAACCAGGCCTGAGCTCACCTGATTCCCTGGCTGATTCCAACCGGGCCTGAGTTCACCTGAATCCCTGGCTGATTCCAACCAGGCCTGAGCTCACCTGATTCCAACCGGGCCTGAGCTCACCTGATTCCCTGGCTGATTCCAACCGGGCCTGAGTTCACCTGATTCCCTGGCTGATTCCAAACAGGCCTGAGCTTACCTGATTCCCTGGCTGATTCCAACCAGGCCTGAGCTCAACTGATTCCCTGGCTGATTCCAACCAGGCCTGAGCACACCTGATTCCCACCAGGCCCATGCAGTCTGAACTCTGTTTTACAGTATAGGATCACCACATCCTGTGTGTGTCTGTCAGTGTGTTGACACAGTCGTGAGGCAGGATCTACAGCTGCAATGAAACCAAGTGTATAGGGGTATGGCTGATGACTGGGTTGGACCAGGACTAAGCTGCTGAAGGTCCAGTTCTCCCAAGTAACTCTCTCTAAAACCAGCCATGGAAAGAGTCTCTCTCTCTCTCTGTGTTTAGGGTTTAGTGAGGACAGCTCTTTCATAACCAGTCCTATAAGGGTTTAGTGAGGACAGCTCTTTCACAACCAGTCCTATAAGGGTTTAGTGAGGACAGCTCTTTCACAACCAGTCCTATAAGGGTTTAGTGAGGACAGCTCTTTCACAACCAGAGTCCTATAAGGGTTTAGTGAGGACAGCTCTTTCATAACCAGAGTCCTATAAGGGTTTAGTGAGGACAGCTCTTTCACAACCAGAGTCCTATAAGGGTTTAGTGAGGACAGCTCTTTCACAACCAGAGTCCTATAAGGGTTTAGTGAGGACAGCTCTTTCACAACCAGAGTCCTATAAGGGTTTAGTGAGGACAGCTCTTTCACAACCAGTCCTATAAGGGTTTAGTGAGGACAGCTCTTTCATAACCAGAGTCCTATAAGGGTTTAGTGAGGACAGCTCTTTCACAACCAGAGTCCTATAAGGGTTTAGTGAAGACAGCTCTTTCACAACCAGAGTCCTATAAGGGTTTAGTGAGGACAGCTCTTTCATAACCAGAGTCCTATAAGGGTTTAGTGAGGACAGCTCTTTCACAACCAGTCCTATAAGGGTTTAGTGAGGACAGCTCTTTCACAACCAGTCCTATAAGGGTTTAGTGAGGACAGCTCTTTCACAACCAGAACATAAACTTAGACATGTGACAAACATTGGAGCTTCATTTTGAATATGCAAAATGGACCCCAAACGATGTACATTTTCATCAATGCTAACAGCCCTTTCTTAGTTAATTCTCCGGTCAGCCTTGTAAAAGGTGATCACTGTTTATGTGATGGAAAATACAGAAACATTTCATCATCCCATTGGGGTACAGCAAAACAAGTGCAGACTAGACTGAATATGACACATTGTGAAGTGTTTATCATCTGTGTAAATTCCTTCCTGCCTGTGTGTGTGTTAATCAAACGATCATTACTCCATACCAACAGAATCCCGGGGGTAGTGTTCCAAATGACTCCCTACACTCTGTGGGCTCTGGTCAAAAGTAGTGCACTAAATAGGGGATAGGGTGCCGATTGGGACAAGGTTGATCTCTATTGTGCTAGTTGCTAGGTTTGGTTACTGTTGGCTCAGATGATGCATACCATGAATACTTACAGTACCTGTCTTCACACTACTCACTCAAGACAGGGAGAAAAGGCGAGCACCTCTTTAAAACGTACAACTAAGCTGTTTACAAACTACATCTAAAGCCTTGCCAAGAGAACGAGAAGCCGAGACATCTAGTTCATTTCTATGCAAAGATCTGTTGAGATTTCATTGCGTGTCAGATTGGTAATTTCTACGTGAACTGTTATTGTATTATTCTGGTTTGTCGTAGAGACAGACAGCATGACTTTTAATGGAACAGTCTGGTTTGTCGTAGAGACAGACATGACTTTTAATGGAACAGTCTGGTTTGTCGTAGAGACAGACATGACTTTTAATGGAACATTCTGGTTTGTCGTAGAGACAGACAGCGTGACTTTTAATGGAACAGTCTGGTTTGTCGTAGAGACAGACAGCATGACTTTTAATGGAACAGTCTGGTTTGTCGTAGAGACAGACAGCATGACTTTTAATGGAACAGCCTGGTTTGTCGTAGAGACAGACAGCATGACTTTTAATGGAACCTTCTGGTTTGTCGTAGAGACAGACAGCATGACTTTTAATGGAACAGTCTGGTTTGTCGTAGAGACAGACAGCGTGACTTTTAATGGAACCTTCTGGTTTGTCGTAGAGACAGACAGCATGACTTTTAATGGAACAGTCTGGTTTGTCGTAGAGACAGACAGCATGACTTTTAATGGAACATTCTGGTTTGTCGTAGAGACAGACATGACTTTTAATGGAACAGTCTGGTTTGTCGTAGAGACAGACAGCATGACTTTTAATGGAACAGTCTGGTTTGTCGTAGAGACAGACAGCGTGACTTTTAATGGAACAGTCTGGTTTGTCGTAGAGACAGACAGCGTGACTTTTAATGGAACAGAATGGTTTGTCGTAGAGACAGACAGCATGACTTTTAATGGAACAGTCTGGTTTGTCTTAGAGACAGACAGCGTGACTTTTAATGGAACAGTCTGGTTTGTCTTAGAGACAGACAGCGTGACTTTTAATGGAACAGTCTGGTTTGTCGTAGAGACAGATATTACTTTTCATGGAACAGTCTGGTTTGTCGTAGAGACAGACAGCGTGACTTTTAATGGAACAGTCTGGTTTGTCGTAGAGACAGATATTACTTTTAATGGAACAGTCTGGTTTGTCGTAGAGACAGACAGCGTGACTTTTAATGGAACAGTCTGGTTTGTCGTAGAGACAGACATGACTTTTAATGGAACAGTCTGGTTTGTCGTAGAGACAGACAGCATGACTTTTAATGGAACAGTCTGGTTTGTCTTAGAGACAGACAGCGTGACTTTTAATGGAACAGTCTGGTTTGTCGTAGAGACAGATATTACTTTTAATGGAACAGTCTGGTTTGTCGTAGAGACAGACAGCATGACTTTTAATGGAACAGTCTGGTTTGTCGTAGAGACAGACAGCATGACTTTTAATGGAACAGTCTGGTTTGTCGTAGAGACAGACAGCATGACTTTTAATGGAACAGTCTGGTTTGTCGTAGAGACAGACAGCATGACTTTTAATGGAACAGTCTGGTTTGTCGTAGAGACAGACAGCATGACTTTTAATGGAACAGTCTGGTTTGTCGTAGAGACAGACAGCATGACTTTTAATGGAACAGTCTGGTTTGTCGTAGAGACAGACAGCATGACTTTTAATGGAACAGTCTGGTTTGTCGTAGAGACAGACAGCATGACTTTTAATGGAACAGTCTGGTTTGTCGTAGAGACAGACAGCATGACTTTTAATGGAACAGTCTGGTTTGTCGTAGAGACAGACAGCATGACTTTTAATGGAACATTCTGGTTTGTCGTAGAGACAGACATGACTTTTAATGGAACAGTCTGGTTTGTCGTAGAGACAGACAGCATGACTTTTAATGGAACATTCTGGTTTGTCGTAGAGACAGACAGCATGACTTTTAATGGAACAGTCTGGTTTGTCGTAGAGACAGACAGCATGACTTTTAATGGAACAGTCTGGTTTGTCGTAGAGACAGACAGCATGACTTTTAATGGAACAGTCTGGTTTGTCGTAGAGACAGACAGCATGACTTTTAATGGAACAGTCTGGTTTGTCGTAGAGACAGACAGCATGACTTTTAATGGAACAGTCTGGTTTGTCGTAGAGACAGACAGCATGACTTTTAATGGAACAGTCTGGTTTGTCGTAGAGACAGACAGCATGACTTTTAATGGAACAGTCTGGTTTGTCGTAGAGACAGACAGCATGACTTTTAATGGAACAGTCTGGTTTGTCGTAGAGACAGACAGCATGACTTTTAATGGAACAGTCTGGTTTGTCGTAGAGACAGACAGCATGACTTTTAATGGAACAGTCTGGTTTGTCGTAGAGACAGACAGCATGACTTTTAATGGAACAGTCTGGTTTGTCGTAGAGACAGACAGCATGACTTTTAATGGAACAGTCTGGTTTGTCGTAGAGACAGACATGACTTTTAATGGAACAGTCTGGTTTGTCGTAGAGACAGACAGCATGACTTTTAATGGAACAGTCTGGTTTGTCGTAGAGACAGACAGCATGACTTTTAATGGAACAGTCTGGTTTGTCGTAGAGACAGACAGCATGACTTTTAATGGAACAGTCTGGTTTGTCGTAGAGACAGACAGCATGACTTTTAATGGAACAGTCTGGTTTGTCGTAGAGACAGACAGCATGACTTTTAATGGAACAGTCTGGTTTGTCGTAGAGACAGACAGCATGACTTTTAATGGAACAGTCTGGTTTGTCGTAGAGACAGACAGCATGACTTTTAATGGAACAGTCTGGTTTGTCGTAGAGACAGACAGCATGACTTTTAATGGAACAGTCTGGTTTGTCGTAGAGACAGACAGCATGACTTTTAATGGAACAGTCTGGTTTGTCGTAGAGACAGACAGCATGACTTTTAATGGAACAGTCTGGTTTGTCGTAGAGACAGACAGCATGACTTTTAATGGAACAGTCTGGTTTGTCGTAGAGACAGACAGCATGACTTTTAATGGAACCGTCTGGTTTGTCGTAGAGACAGACATGACTTTTAATGGAACAGTCTGGTTTGTCGTAGAGACAGACAGCATGACTTTTAATGGAACAGTCTGGTTTGTCGTAGAGACAGACAGCATGACTTTTAATGGAACAGTCTGGTTTGTCGTAGAGACAGACAGCATGACTTTTAATGGAACAGTCTGGTTTGTCGTAGAGACAGACAGCATGACTTTTAATGGAACAGTCTGGTTTGTCGTAGAGACAGACAGCATGACTTTTAATGGAACAGTCTGGTTTGTCGTAGAGACAGACAGCATGACTTTTAATGGAACAGTCTGGTTTGTCGTAGAGACAGACAGCATGACTTTTAATGGAACAGTCTGGTTTGTCGTAGAGACAGACAGCATGACTTTTAATGGAACAGTCTGGTTTGTCGTAGAGACAGACAGCATGACTTTTAATGGAACAGTCTGGTTTGTCGTAGAGACAGACAGCATGACTTTTAATGGAACAGTCTGGTTTGTCGTAGAGACAGACAGCATGACTTTTAATGGAACAGTCTGGTTTGTCGTAGAGACAGACATTACTTTTCATGGAACAGTCTGGTTTGTCGTAGAGACAGACATGACTTTTCATGGAACAGTCTGGTTTGTCGTAGAGACAGACAGCATGACTTTTAATGGAACATTCTGGTTTGTCGTAGAGACAGACATTACTTTTCATGGAACAGTCTGGTTTGTCGTAGAGACAGACATTACTTTTCATGGAACAGTCTGGTTTGTCGTAGAGACAGACAGCATGACTTTTAATGGAACAGTCTGGTTTGTCGTAGAGACAGACAGCATGACTTTTAATGGAACAGTCTGGTTTGTCGTAGAGACAGACAGACATGACTTTTAATGGAACAGTCTGGTTTGTCGTAGAGACAGACAGCATGACTTTTAATGGAACAGTCTGGTTTGTCGTAGAGACAGACAGCATGACTTTTAATGGAACCTTCTGGTTTGTCGTAGAGACAGACATGACTTTTAATGGAACAGTCTGGTTTGTCGTAGAGACAGACAGCATGACTTTTAATGGAACAGTCTGGTTTGTCGTAGAGACAGACAACATGACTTTTAATGGAACAGTCTGGTTTGTCGTAGAGACAGACAGCATGACTTTTAATGGAACAGTCTGGTTTGTCGTAGAGACAGACAGCATGACTTTTAATGGAACAGTCTGGTTTGTCGTAGAGACAGACAGCATGACTTTTAATGGAACAGTCTGGTTTGTCGTAGAGACAGACAGCATGACTTTTAATGGAACAGTCTGGTTTGTCGTAGAGACAGACAGCATGACTTTTAATGGAACAGTCTGGTTTGTCGTAGAGACAGACAGCATGACTTTTAATGGAACAGTCTGGTTTGTCGTAGAGACAGACATTACTTTTAATGGAACAGTCTGGTTTGTCGTAGAGACAGACAGCATGACTTTTAATGGAACAGTCTGGTTTGTCGTAGAGACAGACATGACTTTTCATGGAACAGTCTGGTTTGTCGTAGAGACAGACATGACTTTTCATGGAACAGTCTGGTTTGTCGTAGAGACAGACAGCATGACTTTTAATGGAACATTCTGGTTTGTCGTAGAGACAGACATTACTTTTAATGGAACAGTCTGGTTTGTCGTAGAGACAGACATTACTTTTCATGGAACAGTCTGGTTTGTCGTAGAGACAGACAGCATGACTTTTAATGGAACAGTCTGGTTTGTCGTAGAGACAGACAGCATGACTTTTAATGGAACAGTCTGGTTTGTCGTAGAGACAGACAGCATGACTTTTAATGGAACAGTCTGGTTTGTCGTAGAGACAGACAGACATGACTTTTAATGGAACAGTCTGGTTTGTCGTAGAGACAGACAGCATGACTTTTAATGGAACAGTCTGGTTTGTCGTAGAGACAGACATGACTTTTAATGGAACAGTCTGGTTTGTCGTAGAGACAGACAGCATGACTTTTAATGGAACAGTCTGGTTTGTCGTAGAGACAGACAGCATGACTTTTAATGGAACATTCTGGTTTGTCGTAGAGACAGACAGCATGACTTTTAATGGAACAGTCTGGTTTGTCGTAGAGACAGACAGCATGACTTTTAATGGAACAGTCTGGTTTGTCGTAGAGACAGACAGCATGACTTTTAATGGAACAGTCTGGTTTGTCGTAGAGACAGACAGCATGACTTTTAATGGAACAGTCTGGTTTGTCGTAGAGACAGACAGCATGACTTTTAATGGAACAGTCTGGTTTGTCGTAGAGACAGACAGCATGACTTTTAATGGAACAGTCTGGTTTGTCGTAGAGACAGACAGCATGACTTTTAATGGAACAGTCTGGTTTGTCGTAGAGACAGACAGCATGACTTTTAATGGAACAGTCTGGTTTGTCGTAGAGACAGACAGCATGACTTTTAATGGAACAGTCTGGTTTGTCGTAGAGACAGACAGCATGACTTTTAATGGAACAGTCTGGTTTGTCGTAGAGACAGACAGCATGACTTTTAATGGAACAGTCTGGTTTGTCGTAGAGACAGACATGACTTTTAATGGAACAGTCTGGTTTGTCGTAGAGACAGACAGCATGACTTTTAATGGAACAGTCTGGTTTGTCGTAGAGACAGACAGCATGACTTTTAATGGAACAGTCTGGTTTGTCGTAGAGACAGACATGACTTTTAATGGAACAGTCTGGTTTGTCGTAGAGACAGACAGCATGACTTTTAATGGAACAGTCTGGTTTGTCGTAGAGACAGACAGCATGACTTTTAATGGAACAGTCTGGTTTGTCGTAGAGACAGACAGCATGACTTTTAATGGAACAGTCTGGTTTGTCGTAGAGACAGACAGACATGACTTTTAATGGAACAGTCTGGTTTGTCGTAGAGACAGACAGCATGACTTTTAATGGAACAGTCTGGTTTGTCGTAGAGACAGACATGACTTTTAATGGAACAGTCTGGTTTGTCGTAGAGACAGACAGCATGACTTTTAATGGAACAGTCTGGTTTGTCGTAGAGACAGACAGCATGACTTTTAATGGAACCTTCTGGTTTGTCGTAGAGACAGACAGCATGACTTTTAATGGAACAGTCTGGTTTGTCGTAGAGACAGACAGCATGACTTTTAATGGAACAGTCTGGTTTGTCGTAGAGACAGACAGCATGACTTTTAATGGAACAGTCTGGTTTGTCGTAGAGACAGACAGCATGACTTTTAATGGAACCTTCTGGTTTGTCGTAGAGACAGACATGACTTTTAATGGAACAGTCTGGTTTGTCGTAGAGACAGACATGACTTTTAATGGAACCTTCTGGTTTGTCGTAGAGACAGACATGACTTTTAATGGAACAGTCTGGTTTGTCGTAGAGACAGACATTACTTTTAATGGAACCTTCTGGTTTGTCGTAGAGACAGACATGACCTTTAATGGAACATTCTGGTTTGTCGTAGAGACAGACATGACTTTTAATGGAACAGTCTGGTTTGTGGTAGAGACAGACAGACATGACTTTTAATGGAACAGTCTGGTTTATCGTAGAGACAGACAGCGTGTCTTTTAATGGAACCTTCTGGTTTGTCGTAGAGACAGACAGCATGACTTTTAATGGAACAGTCTGGTTTGTCGTAGAGACAGACAGACATGACTTTTAATGGAACAGTCTGGTTTGTCGTAGAGACAGACAGCATGACTTTTAATGGAACCTTCTGGTTTGTCGTAGAGACAGACAGCATGACTTTTAATGGAACCGTCTGGTTTGTCGTAGAGACAGACATTACTTTTAATGGAACAGTCTGGTTTGTCGTAGAGACAGACATTACTTTTAATGGAACAGTCTGGTTTGTCGTAGAGACAGACAGCATGACTTTTAATGGAACAGTCTGGTTTGTCGTAGAGACAGACAGCATGACTTTTAATGGAACAGTCTGGTTTGTCGTAGAGACAGACAGCATGACTTTTAATGGAACAGTCTGGTTTGTCGTAGAGACAGACAGCATGACTTTTAATGGAACAGTCTGGTTTGTCGTAGAGACAGACAGCATGACTTTTAATGGAACAGTCTGGTTTGTCGTAGAGACAGACAGCATGACTTTTAATGGAACAGTCTGGTTTGTCGTAGAGACAGACAGCATGACTTTTAATGGAACAGTCTGGTTTGTCGTAGAGACAGACATGACTTTTAATGGAACAGTCTGGTTTGTCGTAGAGACAGACAGCATGACTTTTAATGGAACAGTCTGGTTTGTCGTAGAGACAGACAGCATGACTTTTAATGGAACAGTCTGGTTTGTCGTAGAGACAGACAGCATGACTTTTAATGGAACAGTCTGGTTTGTCGTAGAGACAGACAGCATGACTTTTAATGGAACAGTCTGGTTTGTCGTAGAGACAGACAGCATGACTTTTAATGGAACAGTCTGGTTTGTCGTAGAGACAGACAGCATGACTTTTAATGGAACAGTCTGGTTTGTCGTAGAGACAGACAGCATGACTTTTAATGGAACATTCTGGTTTGTCGTAGAGACAGACAGCATGACTTTTAATGGAACAGTCTGGTTTGTCGTAGAGACAGACAGCATGACTTTTAATGGAACAGTCTGGTTTGTCGTAGAGACAGACAGCATGACTTTTAATGGAACAGTCTTCTGCTGTCCTAGTCCCTGTGGAAAACTAGGTTAATGTCTCACTGGTTGTCTGCGTGTCCTAGTCCCTGGTGGAAAACTGGTTAATGTCTTCACTGGTCGTCTGCTGTCCTAGTCCCTGGTGGAAAACTAGGTTAATGTCTCCACTGGTCGTCTGCTGTCCTAGTCCCTGGTGGAAAACTAGGTTAATGTCTTCACTGGTCGTCTGCTGTCCTAGTCCCTGGTGGAAAACTAGGTTAATGTCTTCACTGGTCGTCTGCTGTCCTAGTCCCTGGTGGAAAACTAGGTTAATGTCTTCACTGGTCGTCTGCTGTCCTAGACTAGGTTAATGTCTTCACTGGTCGTCTGCTGTCCTAGTCCCTGGTGGAAAACTAGGTTAATGTCTTCACTGGTCGTCTGCTGTCCTAGTCCCTGGTGGAAAACTCGGTTAATTTCTTCACTGGTCGTCTGCTGTCCTAGACTAGGTTAATGTCTTCACTAGTCGTCTGCTGTCCTAGTCCCTGGTGGAAAAACTAGTAATTCCATGGCGTCGCTGTCCTAGACTCAGTTAATGTCTCCGTCGTCTGCTGTCCTACTCCCGGTGTTAAACTATAATGTCTCCACGGTCGTTGCTGTCCTAGTCCCTGGGGAAACTAGGTTAATGTCTTCACTGGTCGTCTGCTGTCCTACTCCCTGGTGTAAAACTAGTTTAATGTCTCCACTGGTCGTCTGCTGTCCTAGACCCTGGTGGAAACTAGGTAATGCTCACTGTCGTCTGCTGTCCTATCCCGGTAAAATAGGTTAATGTCTTCAGGTGTCTGCTGTCCTAGTCCCTGGTGGAAAAACTAGGTTCAATTGTCTTCACTGGTCGTCTGCTGTCCTAACTGGTAATGTCTACGGTTGTCGCTGTCCTGTCCGGTGAAAACTAGGTTAATGTCTTCACTGGTCGTCTGCTGTCCTAGTCCCTGGTGGAAAACTAGGTTAATGTCTTCACTGGTCGTCTGCTGTCCTAGTCCCTGGTGGAAAACTAGGTTAATGTCTCCACTGGTCGTCTGCTGTCCTAGTCCCTGGTGGAAAACTAGGTTAATGTCTTCACTGGTCGTCTGCTGTCCTAGTCCCTGGTGGAAAACTAGGTTAATGTCCTCACTGGTCGTCTGCTGTCCTAGTCCCTGGTGGAAAACTAGGTTAATGTCTTCACTGGTCGTCTGCTGTCCTAGTCCCTGGTGGAAAACTAGGTTAATGTCTCCACTGGTCGTCTGCTGTCCTAGACCCTGGTGGAAAACTAGGTTAATGTCTCATGGTCGTCTGCTGTCCTAGTCCCTGGTGGAAAACTAGAATGTCTCCACTGGTCGTCTGCTGTCCTAGTCCTGTGGAAACTAGGTTAATGTCTCACTGGTCGTCTGCTGTCCTAGTCCCTGGTGGAAAACTAGGTTAATGTCTTCACTGGTCGTCTGCTGTCCTAGTCCCTGGTGGAAAACTAGGTTAATGTCTTCACTGGTTGTCTGCTGTCCTAAACTAGGTTAATGTCTTCACTGGTCGTCTGCTGTCCTAGTCCCTGGTGGAAAACTAGTTTAATGTCTTCACTGGTGTCCTGCCTGTCCTAACTAGGTTAGTTCACTGGTTGTCTGCTGTCCTAGTCCATGGGGAAAACTAGGTTAATGTCTCCACTGGTCGTCCGCTGTCCTAGTCCCTGGTGGAAAACTAGGTTAATGTCTTCACTGGTCGTCTGCTGTCCTAGACTAGGTTAATGTCTTCACTGGTCGTCTGCTTTCTGCTACAGTGGACATCTATTCCACTCAGTGGCACCAAGGACAAATAACAGAAAATTTGCTGACCAAATGTTGCCATGTGGTTTGATCAATGTGAGCCAGTAGTAAACAAGGTATGTTCAGGGTCATACTGTATGTTCGGGTACAAGTATGTCAGGGTACAGTGCATTCAGGGTCCAGTAGATGTTCAGTGATCATAGTGTAATTCTCACAGTGTAGTTCGGTCACAGTGTATGTTCAGGATCACAGGGTATCTAAGGTGCACAGATGAGCAATGTTCAGGGTCATAGTGTATGTTCAAGGTCACAGTGTATGTACAGGTCACACGTGTATGTTCAGGGTCATATGTATGTCAGTGGTCACAGTGTATGTTCAAGGGTCATACTGTATGTTCAGGGTTTTCAGTGTATGTTCAGGGTCATAGTGTATGTTCAGGGTCATACTGTATGTTCAGGGTCATAGTGTATGTTCAGGGTCACAGTGTATTATCAGGGTCACAGTGTATGTTCAGGGTCATACTGTATGTTCAGGGTCACAGTGTATGTTCAGGGTCATACTGTATGTTCAGGGTCACAGTGTATGTTCAGGGTCATAGTGTATATTCAGGGTCACAGTGTATGTTCAGGGTCACAGTGTATGTTCAGGGTCATAGTGTATGTTCAGGGTCACAGTGTATGTTCAGGGTCACAGTGTATGTTCAGGGTCACAGTGTATGTTCAGGGTTTTCAGTGTATGTTCAGGGTCATACTGTATGTTCAGGGTCACAGTGTATGTTCAGGATCATAGTGTATGTTCAGGGTCACAGTGTATGTTCAGGGTCACAGTGTATGTTCAGGGTCATAGTGTATGTTCAGGGTCATACTGTATGTTCAGGGTCATACTGTATGTTCAGGGTCATAGTGTATGTTCAGGGTCATAGTGTATATTCAGGGTCATAGTGTATGTTCAGGGTCATAGTGTATATTCAGGGTCATAGTGTATGTTCAGGGTCATAGTGTATATTCAGGGTCATAGTGTATGTTCAGGGTCATAGTGTATATTCAGGGTCATAGTGTATATTCAGGGTCATAGTGTATATTCAGGGTCATAGTGTATACGTACAGTGTATGTTCAGGGTCACATGTATGTAGGTCACTGTAGTTCAGGGTCATAGTGTATGTTCAGGGTCATAGTGTATGTTCAGGGTCATACTGTATGTTCAGGGTCACAGTGTATGTTCAGGGTCACAGTGTATGTTCAGGGTCACAGTGTAAGGTGGTTCTGTTTAACACATTCAGCTGTGTTTTTCATGGTGGTCTAGGCAGGTTACTGAACGGCCCTTTATGACAGCTGGGGATGTAAAAGGGGCTGTAAATACAAACGATTGAAACATTGGTATGTTCAGTCATTCCTTCACCGTGTCTTTCACAATGCCTTCCTGTGCCTGTGTTCTGCAGGGCTTTCTCTCGTGCCATGCTGAAGAGGAAGATAGGAGTGGTGGTGGTGGGGTTTCCTGCTACGCCCATCACAGAGGCACGGGCACGCTTCTGTCTGTCTGCTGCACACACCAAGGCCATGCTTGACCAGGTGAGCACACACACACACACACAGAGAGACGTACATCTCTCTCTCTCTCAATTCATTTCAATTTCTCTCTCCCTCTCCCTCTCCCTCTCCCTCTCCCTCTCCCTCTCCCTCTCTCTCTCTCTCTCTCTCCTCTCTCTCTCTCCTCTCTCTCTCTTATCTCTCTCTCCCTACTCTCCCTCTCCTCTCTCCCTCTCTCTCTCTCTCAATCATTTCTTTTTCAATTTCCCCCTTTTCTCCCTCTCTCTCTCTCTCTCTCTCTCAATTAGTTTCAATTTCTCCCTCCCTCCCTCTCTCTCTCCCCGTTTCTCCCTCTCTCAACTAATTTCAATTTCTCTCTCTCTCCTTCAATTAATTTCAATTTCTCTCTCCCTCTCGCTCTCTCCCCCCTCTCCCTCTCTCTCAATTCATTTCAATTTCTCTCTCTCTCTCTCTCTCTCTCTCTCTCTCTCTCTCTCTCTCTCTTCTCTCTCTCTCTCTCTCTCAATTCATTCAATTCTCTCTCCTCCCCTCTCTCTCTCTCTCCTCTCTCTCTCTTCTCCTCTCTCTCTCTCTCTCTCTCTCTCTCTCTCTCCCTCTCTAACAGTATATTTTCCTCCTCTCCAGGTGTTGTTTGATCTGAACGAGTTAGGAGATGATTTGTGTCTGAAGTTCTCCCGGAGGAAATATTCTCCTCGTCCACAACACAACAACAACGACGACACAGACTTTGAGCTGGACAGTTAGCCAATTGACTGATAGGATAACCCCTGATCTCTGACCTCCCACCTCTGACCTCCCACCTCTGCACTGAGAGACTGTAACGGTGGTTCCATGCTGACAGGGACAGCCATACGTCCCAATAATTTCTCCTTTATCCCGAATTGTGCACTGGTGCTCTCCTCCCCACACGTTAAAAACATTGGATTGGTGTAAGCATGGTTTAGACGGTGTCTAGTACCATTTGTCTTGTACCAGATCATAATGGGAAGTGAACAGGTTGTACATGGTTAGATTTTGGGAACAGCAGGTGGGCCTCTACTTTCCCTGCCAGTCTAATACACCGAGAGAGTGGGGTCTCATCTCTACCAGTCTAATACACTGAGAGAGTGGGGTCTCATCTCTACCAGTCCAATACACCGAGAGAGTGGGGTCTCATCTCTACCAGTCTAATACACCGAGAGAGTGGGGTCTCATCTACTACCAGTTAATAACACTGAGAGAGTGGGGTTCATCTCTACCAGCTCCAATACCGAGAGAGTGGGGTCTCATCTCTACCAGTCTAATACACTGAGAGAGTGGGGTCTCATCTCTACCAGTCTAATACACTGAGAGAGTGGGGTCTCATCTCTACCAGTCCAATACACCGAGAGAGTGGGGTCTCATCTCTACCAGTCTAATACACTGAGAGAGTGGGGTCTCATCTCTACCAGTCTAATACACAGAGAGAGTGGGGTCTCATCTCTACCAGTCCAATACACCGAGAGAGTGGGGTCTCATCTCTACCAGTCCAATACACCGAGAGAGTGGGGTCTCATCTCTACCAGTCTAATACACCGAGAGAGTGGGGTCTCATCTCTACCAGTCCAATACACCGGGAGAGTGGGGTCTCATCTCTACCAGTCTAATACACTGAGAGGAGTGGGGTCTCATCTCTACCAGTCTAATACACGAGGAGAGTGGGGTCTCATCTCTACCAGTCTATACACTGAGAGTGGTCTCATCTTACCCAGTCTAATACACGAGAGAGTGGGGTCTCATCTCTACCAGTCCAATACACCGAGAGAGTGGGGTCTCATCTCTACCAGTCCAATACACCGAGAGAGTGGGGTCTCATCTCTCACAGTCTAATACACACGAGAGTGGGGTTCTCAGTCTTACAAGTCTAAACACGAGAGAGTGGGGTCTCATCTCTACCAGTCTAATATCACTGGAGGAGTGGGTCTCATCTCTACCAGTCCAATACACCGAGAGAGTGGGGTCTCATCTCTACCAGTCCAATACACCGAGAGAGTGGGGTCTCATCTCTACCAGTCTAATACACTGAGAGAGTGGGGTCTCATCTCTACCAGTCCAATACACTGAGAGAATGGGGTCTCATCTCTACCAGTTCTAACACGAGAGAGTGTGGTCTCATCTCTACCAGTCTAATAACTAGAGAGGTGGAGGTTCATCTACCAGTCCAATACACCGAGAGAGTGGGGTCTCATCTCTACCAGTCTAATACACAGAGAGAGTGGGGTCTCATCTCTACCAGTCTAATACACTGAGAGAGTGGGGTCTCATCTCTACCTCATACAACGAAAAGGAATTTCCAGTGCCCAAAGTGCTGCTGCTCTGTTCTGTATATAATAGTGTGTGTTTATATTAGAATGTAAATTAACAGATCATATATTTCTGATCATTATACAAGGCAACCAATCGTTCCAGGCTGCCTTTTGTAAATAAGAATGTGTTCTTAATTGACTGGCCTGATTTTTTAAATAAATGTCAAATGAATGAATTGATCTGAAATGTATGAAAGCCAGAGGCAGAGAAAGATGTCCGTCTCTTGGCGTCTCATGATGTCTTTAATTAAACGTTGTTTTGTTACCGTACCTCTTGGTTCTTCACCGAGGTGGTTGCAGTGGGCTCTTGTCATTTTACACCGAAATACATCGTGCATTTTGTCTTTTTCCCCACAGCATGTTTTCCATGTGCTTCTGAACTCGCATTGATGATAAATGTTGTGTTATGACGTGATATTAACATACTATCGTTTGAATCTGATGCTGAAGAAAACTACTTTTCTAAAACAAAGGAACTGTTTTAGTTCCAGAATGTTCCATTAAAAGTCATGCTGTCTGTCTCTACGACAAACCAGAAGGTTCCATTAAAACCTCTAATTTCTCCCAAACCCGGATCCGGGAGCACCCCCATCAGTAAAAAAGCTGACTAGCATAGCCTAGCATAGCGTCACAAGTAAATACTAGCATCTAAATATCATTAAATCACAAGTCCAGACAACAGACTGAAAGATAACCATCTTGTGAATCCAGCCATCATTTCTGATATTTTAAAATTGTTTTACAGGAAGGACACAATATGTAAATCTAATTAGCTAAACGTTAGCAAAGACACCACTTTTTTTACTCCACCAGTTTTTTACTCCATCAGTAGCTATCACAAATTCGACCAAATAAAGATATAAATAGCCACTAACACAAGAAACAACTTCATCAGATGACAGTCTGATAACAATTTATTGTTTTATAGCATATGTTTTGTTAGAAAAATGTGCATATTTCAGGTATAAATCATAGTTTACCATTGCAGCCACCATCACAACTCTCACCAAAGCGACTAGAATAACTACAGAGAGCAACGTGTATTACCTAATTACTCATCAAAACATTTCTTAAAAATACACAGCGTACAGCAAATGAAAGACACAGATCTTCGTGAATCCAGACAATATTTTCAGATTTTCTAAGTGTTTTTACAGCGAAAACACAATATAGCGTTATATTAGCTTACCACCAATAGCAAACATCACAACAGCATTGATTCAAGCCAAAAATAGCGATAACGTATAAACCAACAAATATATTAATTTTTCACTAACCTTCTCAGAATTTTCAGATGACAGTCCTATAACATCATATTACACAATGCATATAGAGTTTGTTCGAAAATGTGCATATTTAGCGGCACAAATGTGGTTATACAATGTGATTATGGGCCAAAAACTTCAAGCAATCTGTCCGGCCATCTTGGAGAGGACCTATTCTAATCGAAAACTATTCATAAACTTGACTAAAAAATACAAGTTGGACAGCAAATGAAAGAAAAATTAGTTCTTAATGCAATCGCTGTGTTAGATTTTTTAAAATTAACGTTACTGCGCATACAGCGTGCGCTAAAGCGAGACCGCACCATAATTCATGGCGGAATTATTAATTGACATTGTCAACATAAGTACGAATTAACAGCATAAAGACTGCTTACTATATTGCTGAGCTTCCATCAGAATCTTGGGCAAGGTGTCCTTCTTCCAGAACAATCGTCTTTGGTTGAAAGATGTCCTCTTGTCCTGTCGAAATAGCCGCTAACGTAGCCATGTGCAGGAGAAGGTGTCCAACTCAAGCGCGTCACAAAGAAATCTCAGAAAATCGCAATAAACGATATAAACTGTATAAGTCAGTTTTAAATTAACTACCTTATGATGTCTTTAAACCAAATAACGAATAAAAACATGACTCGAGAGATATAGAATGCTTAAACGAAAGCTTTGCAGGACGCCATTGTGATGTCGCTCTTGCGCAGGCGCACCGTTGAAAGAACGGTACTTCCTTTCCACGGTCTTATATAGGGCCCCAGATTGCGCAATCCACTCATTCAAATTCTCCCCGCTTACTGACATCTAGAGGAGGAGACTATGCAGTGCATGTAGCCGAGGCTTACATGGGGACTTATAAACTGACCTCAGAACAGGGACCTCGATTTCTGAAATCTCACTCCCTGACAGGAAATGTGCTGCAGAATGAGTCTGTTTCACTCAGAGAAATAATTCAAACGGTTTTTAGAAACTAGAGAGTGTTTCTATCCAATAGTAATAATAATATGCATATTGTACGAGCAAGAATTGAGTACGTAGGCAGTTTAATTTGGGAACGAATTTATTACAAAGTGCAATAGCACCCCCTATTGCCAAGAGGTGTTTAAAAGACATGCTGAATGTCTCTACGACAAACCAGACTGTTCCATTAAAAGTCATGCTGTCTGTCTCTACGACAAACCAGAATGTTCCATTAAAGTCATGCTGTCTGCTCTACGACAAACCAGACTGTTCATTAAAAGTCATGCTGTCTGTCTCTACGACAAACCAGACTGTTCCATTAAAAGTCATGCTCTGTCTCTACGACAAACCAGACTGTTCCATTAAAAGTCATCTGTCTGTCTCTACGACAAACCAGACTGTTCCATTAAAAGTCCTGTCTGTCTCTACGACAAACCAGACTGTTCCATTAAAAGTCATGCTGTCTGTCTCTACGACAAACCAGAAGTTCCATTAAAAGTCATGCTGTCTGTCTCTACGACAAACCAGAATGTTCCATTAAAGTCAGCTGTCTGTCTCTACGACAAACCAGACTGTTCCATTAAAAGCATGCTGTCTGTCTCTACGACAAACCAGACTGTTCCATTAAAAGTCATGCGTCTGTCTCTACGACAAACCAGACTGTTCCATTAAAAGTCATGCTGTCTGTCTCTACGACAAACCAGAAGTTCCTTAAAAGTCATGCTGTCTGTCTCTACGACAACCAGAATGTTCCATTAAAAGTCATGCTGTCTGTCTCTACGACAAACCAGAAGGTTCCATTAAAAGTCATGCTGTCGGCTCTACGACAAACCAGACTGTTCCATTAAAAGTCATGCTGTCTGTCTCTACGACAAACCAGACTGTTCCATTAAAAGACATGCTGTCTGTCTCTACGACAAACCAGACTGTTCCATTAAAAGTCATGCTCTGTCTCTACGACAAACCAGACTGTTCCATTAAAAGTCATGCTGTCTGTCTCTACGCAAACCAGAGTTCATTAAAAGTCATGCTGTCTGTCTCTACGACAAACCAGACTGTTCCATTAAAAGTCATGCTGTCTGTCTCTACGACAAACCAGACTGTTCCATTAAAAGTCATGCTGTCTGTCTACGACAAACCAGACTGTTCCATTAAAAGTCATGCTGTCTGTCTCTACGACAAACCAGACTGTTCCATTAAAAGTCAGCTGTCTGTCTCTACGACAAACCAGACTGTTCCATTAAAAGTCATGTCTGTCTCTACGACCAACCAGACGTTCCATTAAAAGTATGCTGTCTGTCTCTACGCAAACCAGACTGTTCATTAAAAGTCATGCTGCTGTCTCTACGACAAACCAGACTGTTCCATTAAAAGTCATGCTGTCTGTCTCTACGACAACCAGAAGTTCCATTAAAAGACAGCTGTCTGTCTCTACGAAAACCAGACTGTTCCATTAAAAGTCAGTCTGTCTGTCTCTACACAAACCAGACTGTTCATTAAAAGTCATGTCTGTCTCTACGAAACAAACAGATAGTCCATTAAAGTCATGTCTGTCCTCTACGACAAACCAGAAGGTTCCATTAAAAGTCATGTCTGTCTCTACGACAAAACCAGACTGGTCATTAAAAGTCATGTCTGTCTCTACGACAAACCAGAAGTTCCATTAAAAGTCATGCTGTCTGTCTCTACGACAAACCAGACTGTTCCATTAAAAGTCATGCTGTCTGTCTCTACGCAAAACAGAATGTTCCATTAAAATCATGCTGTCTGGCTCTACGACAAACCAGACTGTTCCATTAAAAGTCATGCTGTCTGTCTCTACGACAAAACAGAAGTTCCATTAAAAGTCATCTGTCTGTCTCTACGACAAACCAGAAGTTCCATTAAAAGACATGCTGTCTGTCTCTACGACAAACCAGACTGTTCCATTAAAAGACATGCTGTCTGTCTCTACGACAAACCAGACTGTTCCATTAAAAGACATGCTGTCTGTCTCTACGACAAACCAGACTGTTCCATTAAAAGACATGCTGTCTGTCTCTACGACAAACCAGACTGTTCCATTAAAAGACATGTCTGTCTCTACGACAAACCAGAATGTTCCATTAAAAGATGCTGCTGTCTCTACACAAACCAGACTGTTCCATTAAAAGTCAGCTGTCTGTCTCTACGACAAACCAGACTGTTCCATTAAAAGTCATATGTTGTTCTACGACAACCAGACTGTTCCATTAAAAGTCATGCTGTCTGTCTCTACGACAAACCAGATGTTCCATTAAAGTCATGCTGTCTGTCTCTACGACAAACCAGACTGTTCCATTAAAAGTCATGCGTCTGTCTCTACGACAAAACAGACTGTTCATTAAAAGTCATGTCTGTCTCTACGACAAACCAGACTGTTCCATTAAAAGTCATGCTGTCTGTCTCTACGACAAACCAGACTGTTCCATTAAAAGTCATGCTGTCTGTCTCTACGAAAAACAGAAGTTCCATTAAAAGTCATGCTGTCTGTCTCTACGACAAACCAGAAGTCTCATTAAAAGTCATGCTGTCTGTCTCTCAGACAAACCAGACTGTTCCATTAAAAGCATGCTGTCTGTCCTCTACGACAAACCAGAATGTTCCATTAAAAGTCATGCTGTCTGTCTCTACGACAAACCAGACTGTTCCATTAAAAGTCATGCTGTCTGTCTCTACGACAAACCAGAAGTTCCATTAAAAGTCATGCTGTCTGTCTCACGACAAACCAGACTGTTCCATTAAAAGTCATGCCTGTCTGTCTCTACGACAAACCAGACTGTTCCATTAAAAGTCATGCTGTCTGTCTCTACGACAAACCAGACTGTTCCATTAAAAGTCATGCTGTCTGTCTCTACGACAAACCAGACTGTTCCATTAAAAGACATGCTGTCTGTCTCTACGACAAACCAGACTGTTCCATTAAAAGTCATGCTGTCTGTCTACGACAAACCAGACGTCCATTAAAAGTCATGCTGTCTGTCTCTACGGCAAACCAGACTGTTCCATTAAAAGTCATGCTGTCTGTCTCTACGACAAACCAGACTGTCCATTAAAAGTCATGGTCTGTCTCTACGAAAAACAGACTGTTCCATTAAAAGTCATGCTGTCTGTCTCACGACAAACCAGACTGTTCCATTAAAGTATGCGCTGTCGTCTCTACGACAAACCAGAACTGTTCCATTAAAGGTCATGTCTGTCTCTACGACAAACCAGACTGTTCCATTAAAAGTAATGTCTGTCTCTACGACAAACCAGACTGTTCCATTAAAAGTCATGCTGTCTGTCTCTACGGCAAACCAGACTGTTCCATTAAAAGTCATGCTGTCTGTCTCTACGACAAACCAGACTGTTCATTAAAAGTCATGCTGTCTGTCTCTACGAAAACCAGAATGTTCCATTAAAAGTCAGTCTGTCTGTCTCTACACAAACCAGACTGTTCCATTAAAAGTCATGCTGTCGTCTCTACGACAAACCAGACTGTTCCATAAAAGTCATTGTCTGTCTCTACGACAAACCAGACTGTTCCATTAAAAGTCATGTCTGTCTCTACGACAAACCAGAAGTTCCATTAAAAGTAAGCTGTCTGTCTCTACGACAAACAGACTGTTCCATTAAAAGTCATGTCTGTCTCTACGACAAACCAGAATGTTCCATTAAAAGACATCTGTCTGTCTTTACGACAAACCAGACTGTTCCATTAAAAGTCATGCTGTCTGTCTCTACGACAAACCAGATGTTCCATTAAAAGTCATGCTGTCTGTCTCTAACAAACCAGACTGTTCCATTAAAAGTCATGCTGTCTGTCTCTACGACAAAACCAGAATGTTCCATTAAAAGTCATGCTGTCTGCTCTACGACAAAACCAGCGAAAGTATCCTCTAAAACCGAAGCACTGCCTGCTGTCTCTACGACAAAAACCTCAGAGCTGTTCCTACAACCGACTCCATTAAAAGCATGTCTGTCTCTCTACGACAAACCAGATGTTCCATTAAAAGCATGCTGTCTGTCTCTACGACCCTAGAACCACGACTATGCGTTCCACTTAGATAAAAAGACTATGGACCTAAGCGCTCCATGGTCCGTCTCTATAATCGACAAAACCAGGAATGTTGTCTCCATTTGGGAACCGACGACATGCTGTCCATCGTCTTATCGACCCACAAAACCACAGTAAAATAGTTGAGCCCTCCATTATGAAACAGACATGCTTGTACACGCCCGGCTTGTCTCTTATCCTACAACACGCAATGCCAGGAGTCCCTTACACAGCAAGTGTCCACCGCGTGTCGTAACTGATCAGCGACTACACCAGGGGAGGCAGAACCAATCCGACCAGACTCCCCTGTCGGCTCCTGCCACGCAGTATCGAACATGCATCGCAGCCGCATGAAACCCGGGTGGCGTCGGATAGCAATACATCAGACAGGCCACAGAGCACCTCAACCACGCCCAGAATTGCCTATAAGAGCGCGAATAGTACCGAACAGCTCAATGATCGCGAAGTACTAGTCCCTCAGAACGCGATTCCCACCACTCACTGCAGCGAAGGAAGCTCTTTCGTATACCATAGAAAAGTAACTACACCTGTCCGCCACCATACGCTCTCAACACGAAACAACCCAGACTGCTTGCTGAAACATTATTACACGGGTAGCCAAGTTAAAATACCGTCTGTAAAATATTGTACAAGCAATGTGAGGCCCAATACCGAGCACCTCGTCTGGGAACAAACTCACACTAAAATCTATGCTGTACTAAATCTATGCAGTCTACAACGCTGTCAACGACCACATAAGCTAGCACAAACGATCCAGAAAGGTTCCACATTAAAAAAAAGTCATGCTGGTCGTCTCTAGAACACACCAGAACAGACTGTTTCCATTAAAACGTCTAAGCGGTTTCTGTCACTCTACGACCAAAACCAGACTC
>NC_052310.1:1877344-2028728 GCF_016432855.1 Salvelinus namaycush
AGTGAAATGCTGAATACAACAGGTGTAGTAGACCTTTACAGTGAAATGCTGAATACAACAGGTGTAGTAGACCTCACAGTGAAATGCTGAATACAACAGGTGTAGTAGACCTCACAGTGAAATGCTGAATACAACAGGTGTAGTAGACCTTACAGTGAAATGCTGAATACAACAGGTGTAGTAGACCTCACAGTAAAATGCTGAATACAACAGGTGTAGTAGACCTTACAGTGAAATGCTGAATACAACAGGTGTAGTAGACCTCACAGTGAAATGCTGAATACAACAGGTGTAGTAGACCTTACAGTGAAATGCTGATACAACAGGTGTAGTAGACCTTACAGTGAAATGCTGAATACAACAGGTGTAGTAGACCTTACAGTGAAATGCTGAATACAACAGGTGTAGTAGACCTTACAGTGAAATGCTGAATACAACAGGTGTAGTAGACCTCACAGTGAAATGCTGAATACAACAGTGTAGTAGACCTTACAGTGAAATGCTGAATACAACAGGTGTAGTAGACCTTACAGTGAAATGCTGAATACAACAGGTGTAGTAGACCTTACAGTGAAATATGAATACAACAGGTGTAGTAGACCTTACAGTGAAATGCTGAATACAACAGGTGTAGTAGACCTCACAGTGAAATGCTGAATACAACAGGTGTAGTAGACCTCACAGTGAAATGCGGAATACAACAGGTGTAGTAGACCTTCACAGTGAAATGCTGAATTACAACAGGTGTAGTAGACCTTACAGTGAAATGCTGAATACAACAGGTGTAGTAGACCTTACAGTGAAATGCTGAATACAACAGGTGTAGTAGACCTTACAGTGAAATGCTGAATACAACAGGTGTAGTAGACCTTACAGTGAAATGCTGAATACAACAGGTGTAGTAGACCTTACAGTGAAATGCTGAATACAACAGGTGTAGTAGACCTTACAGTGAAATGCTGAATACAACAGGTGTAGTAGACCTTACAGTGAAATGCTGAATACAACAGGTGTAGTAGACCTTACAGTGAAATGCTGAATACAACAGGTGTAGTAGACCTTCACAGTGAAATGCTGAATACAACAGGTGTAGTAGACCTTACAGTGAAATGCTGAATACAACAGGTGTAGTAGACCTCACAGTGAAATGCTGAATACAACAGGTGTAGTAGACCTTACAGTGAAATGCTGAATACAACAGGTGTAGTAGACCTTACAGTGAAATGCTGAATACAACAGGTGTAGTAGACCTCACAGTGAAATGCTGAATACAACAGGTGTAGTAGACCTTACAGTGAAATGCTGAATACAACAGGTGTAGTAGACCTTACAGTGAAATGCTGAATACAACAGGTGTAGTAGACCTTACAGTGAAATGCTGAATACAACAGGTGTAGTAGACCTTACAGTGAAATGCTGAATACAACAGGTGTAGTAGACCTTACAGTGAAATGCTGAATACAACAGGTGTAGTAGACCTTACAGTGAAATGCTGAATACAACAGGTGTAGTAGACCTACAGTGAAATGCTGAATACAACAGGTGTAGTAGACCTTACAGTGAAATGCTGAATACAACAGGTGTAGTAGACCTCACAGTGAAATGCTGAATACAACAGGTGTAGTAGACCTCACAGTGAAATGCTGAATACAACAGGTGTAGTAGACCTCACAGTGAAATGCTGAATACAACAGGTGTAGTAGACCTACAGTGAAATGCTGAATACAACAGGTGTAGTAGACCTTACAGTGAAATGCTGAATACAACAGGTGTAGTAGACCTCACAGTGAAATGCTGAATACAACAGGTGTAGTAGACCTTACAGTGAAATGCTGAATACAACAGGTGTAGTAGACCTTACAGTGAAATGCTGAATACAACAGGTGTAGTAGACCTCACAGTGAAATGCTGAATACAACAGGTGTAGTAGACCGTACAGTGAAATGCTGAATACAACAGGTGTAGTAGACCTTCACAGTGAAATGCTGAATACAACAGGTGTAGTAGACCTTACAGTGAAATGCTGAATACAACAGGTGTAGTAGACCTTACAGTGAAATGCTGAATACAACAGGTGTAGTAGACCTCACAGTGAAATGCTGAATACAACAGGTGTAGTAGACCTTACAGTGAAATGCTGAATACAACAGGTGTAGTAGACCTTACAGTGAAATGCTGAATACAACAGGTGTAGTAGACCTCACAGTGAAATGCTGAATACAACAGGTGTAGTAGACCTTACAGTGAAATGCTGAATACAACAGGTGTAGTAGACCTTACAGTGAAATGCTGAATACAACAGGTGTAGTAGACCTTACAGTGAAATGCTGAATACAACAGGTGTAGTAGACCTTACAGTGAAATGCTGAATACAACAGGTGTAGTAGACCTCACAGTGAAATGCTGAATACAACAGGTGTAGTAGACCTTACAGTGAAATGCTGAATACAACAGGTGTAGTAGACCTCACAGTGAAATGCTGAATACAACAGGTGTAGTAGACCTCACAGTGAAATGCTGAATACAACAGGTGTAGTAGACCTTACAGTGAAATGCTGAATACAACAGGTGTAGTAGACCTTACAGCTGAAATGCTGAATACAACAGGTGTAGTAGACCTTACAGTGAAATGCTGAATACAACAGGTGTAGTAGACCTTACAGTGAAATGCTGAATACAACAGGTGTAGTAGACCTTACAGTGAAATGCTGAATACAACAGGTGTAGTAGACCTTACAGTGAAATGCTGAATACAACAGGTGTAGTAGACCGTACAGTGAAATGCTGAATACAACAGGTGTAGTAGACCGTACAGTGAAATGCTGAATACAACAGGTGTAGTAGACCTTACAGTGAAATGCTGAATACAACAGGTGTAGTAGACCTTACAGTGAAATGCTGAATACAACAGGTGTAGTAGACCTTACAGTGAAATGCTGAATACAACAGGTGTAGTAGACCTTTACAGTGAAATGCTGAATACAACAGGTGTAGTAGACCTTACAGTGAAATGCTGAATACAACAGGTGTAGTAGACCTCACAGTGAAATGCTGAATACAACAGGTGTAGTAGACCTCACAGTGAAATGCTGAATACAACAGGTGTAGTAGACCTTACAGTGAAATGCTGAATACAACAGGTGTAGTAGACCTCACAGTGAAATGCTGAATACAACAGGTGTAGTAGACCTTACAGTGAAATGCTGAATACAACAGGTGTAGTAGACCTCACAGTGAAATGCTGAATACAACAGGTGTAGTAGACCTTACAGTGAAATGCTGAATACAACAGGTGTAGTAGACCTCACAGTGAAATGCTGAATACAACAGGTGTAGTAGACCTTACAGTGAAATGCTGAATACAACAGGTGTAGTAGACCTTACAGTGAAATGCTGAATACAACAGGTGTAGTACACCTTTACAGTGAAATGCTGAATACAACAGGTGTAGTAGACCTTTACAGTGAAATGCTGAATACAACAGGTGTAGTAGACCTCACAGTGAAATGCTGAATACAACATGGTGTAGTAGACCTTACAGTGAAATGCTGAATACAACAGGTGTAGTAGACCTTACAGTGAAATGCTGAATACAACATGTGTAGTAGACCTTACAGTGAAATGCTGAATACAACAGGTGTAGTAGACCTTACAGTGAAATGCTGAATACAATAGGTGTAGTAGACCTTACAGTGAAATGCTGAATACAACAGGTGTAGTAGACCTTACAGTGAAATGCTGAATACAACAGGTGTAGTAGACCTTACAGCTGAAATGCTGAATACAATAGGTGTAGTAGACCTTACAGTGAAATGCTGAATACAACAGGTGTAGTAGACCTTACAGTGAAATGCTGAATACAACAGGTGTAGTAGACCTTACAGCGAAATGCTGAATACAACAGGTGTAGTAGACCTTACAGTGAAATGCTGAATACAACAGGTGTAGTAGACCTCACAGTGAAATGCTGAATACAACAGGTGTAGTAGACCTCACAGTGAAATGCTGAATACAACAGGTGTAGTAGACCTTACAGTGAAATGCTGAATACAACAGGTGTAGTAGACCTTACAGTGAAATGCTGAATACAACAGGTGTAGTAGACCTTACAGTGAAATGCTGAATACAACAGGTGTAGTAGACCTTACAGTGAAATGCTGAATACAACAGGTGTAGTAGACCTCACAGTGAAATGCTGAATACAACAGGTGTAGTAGACCTCACAGTGAAATGCTGAATACAACAGGTGTAGTAGACCTTACAGTGAAATGCTGAATACAACAGGTGTAGTAGACCTTACAGTGAAATGCTGAATACAACAGGTGTAGTAGACCTTACAGTGAAATGCTGAATACAACAGGTGTAGTAGACCTTACAGTGAAATGCTGAATACAACAGGTGTAGTAGACCTTACAGTGAAATGCTGAATACAACAGGTGTAGTAGACCTTACAGTGAAATGCTGAATACAACAGGTGTAGTAGACCTTACAGTGAAATGCTGAATACAACAGGTGTAGTAGACCGTACAGTGAAATGCTGAATACAACAGGTGTAGTAGACCTTACAGTGAAATGCTGAATACAACAGGTGTAGTAGACCTTTACAGTGAAATGCTGAATACAACAGGTGTAGTAGACCTTACAGTGAAATGCTGAATACAACAGGTTTAGTAGACCTTACAGTGAAATGCTGAATACAACAGGTGTAGTAGACCTTTACAGTGAAATGCTGAATACAACAGGTGTAGTAGACCTTTACAGTGAAATGCTGAATACAACAGGTGTAGTAGACCTTACAGTGAAATGCTGAATACAACAGGTGTAGTAGACCTCACAGTGAAATGCTGAAACAACAGGTGTAGTAGACCTTACAGTGAAATGCTGAATACAACAGGTGTAGTAGACCTCACAGTGAAATGCTGAATACAACAGGTGTAGTAGACCTTACAGTGAAATGCTGAATACAACAGGTGTAGTAGACCTCACAGTGAAATGCTGAATACAACAGGTGTAGTAGACCTTACAGTGAAATGCTGAATACAACAGGTGTAGTACACCTTACAGTGAAATGCTGAATACAACAGGTGTAGTAAACCTTTACAGTGAAATGCTGAATACAACAGGTGTAGTAGACCTCACAGTGAAATGCTGAATACAACTGGTGTAGTAGACCTTACAGTGAAATGCTGAATACAACAGGTGTAGTAGACCTTACAGTGAAATGCTGAATACAACATGTGTAGTAGACCTTACAGTGAAATGCTGAATACAACAGGTGTAGTAGACCTTACAGTGAAATGCTGAATACAATAGGTGTAGTAGACCTTACAGTGAAATGCTGAATACAACAGGTGTAGTAGACCTTACAGTGAAATGCTGAATACAACAGGTGTAGTAGACCTTACAGCGAAATGCTGAATACAACAGGTGTAGTAGACCTTACAGTGAAATGCTGAATACAACAGGTGTAGTAGACCTCACAGTGAAATGCTGAATACAACAGGTGTAGTAGACCTCACAGTGAAATGCTGAATACAACAGGTGTAGTAGACCTTACAGTGAAATGCTGAATACAACAGGTGTAGTAGACCTTACAGCTAAATGCTGAATACAACAGGTGTAGTAGACCTTACAGTGAAATGCTGAATACAACAGGTGTAGTAGACCTTACAGTGAAATGCTGAATACAACAGGTGTAGTAGACCTTACAGTGAAATGCTGAATACAACAGGTGTAGTAGACCTTACAGTGAAATAATGAATACAACAGGTGTAGTAGACCTTACAGTGAAATGCTGAATACAACAGGTGTAGTAGACCTCACAGTGAAATGCTGAATACAACAGGTGTAGTAGACCTCACAGTGAAATGCTGAATACAACAGGTGTAGTAGACCTCACAGTGAAATGCTGAATACAACAGGTGTAGTAGACCTTACAGTGAAATGCTGAATACAACAGGTGTAGTAGACCTCACAGTGAAATGCTGAATACAACAGGTGTAGTAGACCTCACAGTGAAATGCTGAATACAACAGGTGTAGTAGACCTTACAGTGAAATGCTGAATACAACAGGTGTAGTAGACCTTACAGCTAAATGCTGAATACAACAGGTGTAGTAGACCTTACAGTGAAATGCTGAATACAACAGGTGTAGTAGACCTTACAGTGAAATGCTGAATACAACAGGTGTAGTAGACCTCACAGTGAAATGCTGAATACAACAGGTGTAGTAGACCTTACAGTGAAATGCTGAATACAACAGGTGTAGTAGACCTCACAGTGAAATGCTGAATACAACAGGTGTAGTAGACCTTACAGTGAAATGCTGAATACAACAGGTGTAGTAGACCTCACAGTGAAATGCTGAATACAACAGGTGTAGTAGACCTTACAGTGAAATGCTGAATACAACAGGTGTAGTAGACCTCACAGTGAAATGCTGAATACAACAGGTGTAGTAGACCTTTACAGTGAAATGCTGAATACAACAGGTGTAGTAGACCTTACAGTGAAATGCTGAATACAACAGGTGTAGTACACCTTACAGTGAAATGCTGAATACAACAGGTGTAGTAAACCTTACAGTGAAATGCTGAATACAACAGGTGTAGTAGACCTCACAGTGAAATGCTGAATACAACTGGTGTAGTAGACCTTACAGTGAAATGCTGAATACAACAGGTGTAGTAGACCTTACAGTGAAATGCTGAATACAACATGTGTAGTAGACCTTACAGTGAAATGCTGAATACAACAGGTGTAGTAGACCTTACAGTGAAATGCTGAATACAATAGGTGTAGTAGACCTTACAGTGAAATGCTGAATACAACAGGTGTAGTAGACCTTACAGCTAAATGCTGAATACAACAGGTGTAGTAGACCTTACAGTGAAATGCTGAATACAACAGGTGTAGTAGACCTTACAGTGAAATGCTGAATACAACAGGTGTAGTAGACCTTACAGTGAAATGCTGAATACAACAGGTGTAGTAGACCTTACAGTGAAATGCTGAATACAACAGGTGTAGTAGACCGTACAGTGAAATGCTGAATACAACAGGTGTAGTAGACCGTACAGTGAAATGCTGAATACAACAGGTGTAGTAGACCTTTACAGTGAAATGCTGAATACAACAGGTGTAGTAGACCTTACAGTGAAATGCTGAATACAACAGGTTTAGTAGACCTTACAGTGAAATGCTGAATACAACAGGTGTAGTAGACCTTTACAGTGAAATGCTGAATACAACAGGTGTAGTAGACCTTTACAGTGAAATGCTGAATACAACAGGTGTAGTAGACCTCACAGTGAAATGCTGAATACAACAGGTGTAGTAGACCTCACAGTGAAATGCTGAATACAACAGGTGTAGTAGACCTTACAGTGAAATGCTGAATACAACAGGTGTAGTAGACCTCACAGTGAAATGCTGAAAACAACAGGTGTAGTAGACCTTACAGTGAAATGCTGAATACAACAGGTGTAGTAGACCTCACAGTGAAATGCTGAATACAACAGGTGTAGTAGACCTTACAGTGAAATGCTGAATACAACAGGTGTAGTAGACCTCACAGTGAAATGCTGAATACAACAGGTGTAGTAGACCTTTACAGTGAAATGCTGAATACAACAGGTGTAGTAGACCTTACAGTGAAATGCTGAATACAACAGGTGTAGTACACCTTTACAGTGAAATGCTGAATACAACAGGTGTAGTAAACCTTACAGTGAAATGCTGAATACAACAGGTGTAGTAGACCTCACAGTGAAATGCTGAATACAACTGGTGTAGTAGACCTTACAGTGAAATGCTGAATACAACAGGTGTAGTAGACCTTACAGTGAAATGCTGAATACAACATGTGTAGTAGACCTTTACAGTGAAATGCTGAATACAACAGGTGTAGTAGACCTTACAGTGAAATGCTGAATACAATAGGTGTAGTAGACCTTACAGTGAAATGCTGAATACAACAGGTGTAGTAGACCTTACAGTGAAATGCTGAATACAACAGGTGTAGTAGACCTTACAGCGAAATGCTGAATACAATAGGTGTAGTAGACCTTACAGTGAAATGCTGAATACAACAGGTGTAGTAGACCTTACAGTGAAATGCTGAATACAACAGGTGTAGTAGACCTTACAGCGAAATGCTGAATACAACAGGTGTAGTAGACCTTACAGTGAAATGCTGAATACAACAGGTGTAGTAGACCTCACAGTGAAATGCTGAATACAACAGGTGTAGTAGACCTCACAGTGAAATGCTGAATACAACAGGTGTAGTAGACCTTACAGTGAAATGCTGAATACAACAGGTGTAGTAGACCTTACAGTGAAATGCTGAATACAACAGGTGTAGTAGACCTTTACAGCGAAATGCTGAATACAACAGGTGTAGTAGACCTTACAGTGAAATGCTGAATACAACAGGTGTAGTAGACCTCACAGTGAAATGCTGAATACAACAGGTGTAGTAGACCTCACAGTGAAATGCTGAATACAACAGGTGTAGTAGACCTTACAGTGAAATGCTGAATACAACAGGTGTAGTAGACCTTACAGCTAAATGCTGAATACAACAGGTGTAGTAGACCTTACAGTGAAATGCTGAATACAACAGGTGTAGTAGACCTTACAGTGAAATGCTGAATACAACAGGTGTAGTAGACCTTACAGTGAAATGCTGAATACAACAGGTGTAGTAGACCTTACAGTGAAATGCTGAATACAACAGGTGTAGTAGACCGTACAGTGAAATGCTGAATACAACAGGTGTAGTAGACCGTACAGTGAAATGCTGAATACAACAGGTGTAGTAGACCTTTACAGTGAAATGCTGAATACAACAGGTGTAGTAGACCTTACAGTGAAATGCTGAATACAACAGGTTTAGTAGACCTTACAGTGAAATGCTGAATACAACAGGTGTAGTAGACCTTTACAGTGAAATGCTGAATACAACAGGTGTAGTAGACCTTTACAGTGAAATGCTGAATACAACAGGTGTAGTAGACCTTACAGTGAAATGCTGAATACAACAGGTGTAGTAGACCTCACAGTGAAATGCTGAAAACAACAGGTGTAGTAGACCTTACAGTGAAATGCTGAATACAACAGGTGTAGTAGACCTCACAGTGAAATGCTGAATACAACAGGTGTAGTAGACCTTACAGTGAAATGCTGAATACAACAGGTGTAGTAGACCTCACAGTGAAATGCTGAATACAACAGGTGTAGTAGACCTTTACAGTGAAATGCTGAATACAACAGGTGTAGTAGACCTTACAGTGAAATGCTGAATACAACAGGTGTAGTACACCTTTACAGTGAAATGCTGAATACAACAGGTGTAGTAAACCTTTACAGTGAAATGCTGAATACAACAGGTGTAGTAGACCTCACAGTGAAATGCTGAATACAACTGGTGTAGTAGACCTTACAGTGAAATGCTGAATACAACAGGTGTAGTAGACCTTACAGTGAAATGCTGAATACAACATGTGTAGTAGACCTTTACAGTGAAATGCTGAATACAACAGGTGTAGTAGACCTTACAGTGAAATGCTGAATACAATAGGTGTAGTAGACCTTACAGTGAAATGCTGAATACAACAGGTGTAGTAGACCTTACAGTGAAATGCTGAATACAACAGGTGTAGTAGACCTTACAGCGAAATGCTGAATACAACAGGTGTAGTAGACCTTACAGTGAAATGCTGAATACAACAGGTGTAGTAGACCTCACAGTGAAATGCTGAATACAACAGGTGTAGTAGACCTCTCAGTGAAATGCTGAATACAACAGGTGTAGTAGACCTTACAGTGAAATGCTGAATACAACAGGTGTAGTAGACCTTACAGCTAAATGCTGAATACAACAGGTGTAGTAGACCTTACAGTGAAATGCTGAATACAACAGGTGTAGTAGACCTTACAGTGAAATGCTGAATACAACAGGTGTAGTAGACCTTACAGTGAAATGCTGAATACAACAGGTGTAGTAGACCTTACAGTGAAATAATGAATACAACAGGTGTAGTAGACCTTACAGTGAAATGCTGAATACAACAGGTGTAGTAGACCTCACAGTGAAATGCTGAATACAACAGGTGTAGTAGACCTCACAGTGAAATGCTGAATACAACAGGTGTAGTAGACCTCACAGTGAAATGCTGAATACAACAGGTGTAGTAGACCTTACAGTGAAATGCTGAATACAACAGGTGTAGTAGACCTCACAGTGAAATGCTGAATACAACAGGTGTAGTAGACCTCACAGTGAAATGCTGAATACAACAGGTGTAGTAGACCTTACAGTGAAATGCTGAATACAACAGGTGTAGTAGACCTTACAGCTAAATGCTGAATACAACAGGTGTAGTAGACCTTACAGTGAAATGCTGAATACAACAGGTGTAGTAGACCTCACAGTGAAATGCTGAATACAACAGGTGTAGTAGACCTTACAGTGAAATGCTGAATACAACAGGTGTAGTAGACCTCACAGTGAAATGCTGAAAACAACAGGTGTAGTAGACCTTACAGTGAAATGCTGAATACAACAGGTGTAGTAGACCTCACAGTGAAATGCTGAATACAACAGGTGTAGTAGACCTTACAGTGAAATGCTGAATACAACAGGTGTAGTAGACCTCACAGTGAAATGCTGAATACAACAGGTGTAGTAGACCTTTACAGTGAAATGCTGAATACAACAGGTGTAGTAGACCTTACAGTGAAATGCTGAATACAACAGGTGTAGTACACCTTTACAGTGAAATGCTGAATACAACAGGTGTAGTAAACCTTTACAGTGAAATGCTGAATACAACAGGTGTAGTAGACCTCACAGTGAAATGCTGAATACAACTGGTGTAGTAGACCTTACAGTGAAATGCTGAATACAACAGGTGTAGTAGACCTTACAGTGAAATGCTGAATACAACATGTGTAGTAGACCTTTACAGTGAAATGCTGAATACAACAGGTGTAGTAGACCTTACAGTGAAATGCTGAATACAATAGGTGTAGTAGACCTTACAGTGAAATGCTGAATACAACAGGTGTAGTAGACCTTACAGTGAAATGCTGAATACAACAGGTGTAGTAGACCTTACAGCGAAATGCTGAATACAATAGGTGTAGTAGACCTTACAGTGAAATGCTGAATACAACAGGTGTAGTAGACCTTACAGTGAAATGCTGAATACAACAGGTGTAGTAGACCTTACAGCGAAATGCTGAATACAACAGGTGTAGTAGACCTTACAGTGAAATGCTGAATACAACAGGTGTAGTAGACCTCACAGTGAAATGCTGAATACAACAGGTGTAGTAGACCTCACAGTGAAATGCTGAATACAACAGGTGTAGTAGACCTTACAGTGAAATGCTGAATACAACAGGTGTAGTAGACCTTACAGTGAAATGCTGAATACAACAGGTGTAGTAGACCTTTACAGCGAAATGCTGAATACAACAGGTGTAGTAGACCTTACAGTGAAATGCTGAATACAACAGGTGTAGTAGACCTCACAGTGAAATGCTGAATACAACAGGTGTAGTAGACCTCACAGTGAAATGCTGAATACAACAGGTGTAGTAGACCTTACAGTGAAATGCTGAATACAACAGGTGTAGTAGACCTTACAGCTAAATGCTGAATACAACAGGTGTAGTAGACCTTACAGTGAAATGCTGAATACAACAGGTGTAGTAGACCTTACAGTGAAATGCTGAATACAACAGGTGTAGTAGACCTTACAGTGAAATGCTGAATACAACAGGTGTAGTAGACCTTACAGTGAAATGCTGAATACAACAGGTGTAGTAGACCGTACAGTGAAATGCTGAATACAACAGGTGTAGTAGACCGTACAGTGAAATGCTGAATACAACAGGTGTAGTAGACCTTTACAGTGAAATGCTGAATACAACAGGTGTAGTAGACCTTACAGTGAAATGCTGAATACAACAGGTTTAGTAGACCTTACAGTGAAATGCTGAATACAACAGGTGTAGTAGACCTTTACAGTGAAATGCTGAATACAACAGGTGTAGTAGACCTTTACAGTGAAATGCTGAATACAACAGGTGTAGTAGACCTTACAGTGAAATGCTGAATACAACAGGTGTAGTAGACCTCACAGTGAAATGCTGAAAACAACAGGTGTAGTAGACCTTACAGTGAAATGCTGAAAACAACAGGTGTAGTAGACCTCACAGTGAAATGCTGAATACAACAGGTGTAGTAGACCTTACAGTGAAATGCTGAATACAACAGGTGTAGTAGACCTCACAGTGAAATGCTGAATACAACAGGTGTAGTAGACCTTTACAGTGAAATGCTGAATACAACAGGTGTAGTAGACCTTACAGTGAAATGCTGAATACAACAGGTGTAGTACACCTTTACAGTGAAATGCTGAATACAACAGGTGTAGTAAACCTTTACAGTGAAATGCTGAATACAACAGGTGTAGTAGACCTCACAGTGAAATGCTGAATACAACTGGTGTAGTAGACCTTACAGTGAAATGCTGAATACAACAGGTGTAGTAGACCTTACAGTGAAATGCTGAATACAACATGTGTAGTAGACCTTTACAGTGAAATGCTGAATACAACAGGTGTAGTAGACCTTACAGTGAAATGCTGAATACAATAGGTGTAGTAGACCTTACAGTGAAATGCTGAATACAACAGGTGTAGTAGACCTTACAGTGAAATGCTGAATACAACAGGTGTAGTAGACCTTACAGCGAAATGCTGAATACAACAGGTGTAGTAGACCTTACAGTGAAATGCTGAATACAACAGGTGTAGTAGACCTCACAGTGAAATGCTGAATACAACAGGTGTAGTAGACCTCACAGTGAAATGCTGAATACAACAGGTGTAGTAGACCTTACAGTGAAATGCTGAATACAACAGGTGTAGTAGACCTTACAGCTAAATGCTGAATACAACAGGTGTAGTAGACCTTACAGTGAAATGCTGAATACAACAGGTGTAGTAGACCTTACAGTGAAATGCTGAATACAACAGGTGTAGTAGACCTTACAGTGAAATGCTGAATACAACAGGTGTAGTAGACCTTACAGTGAAATAATGAATACAACAGGTGTAGTAGACCTTACAGTGAAATGCTGAATACAACAGGTGTAGTAGACCTCACAGTGAAATGCTGAATACAACAGGTGTAGTAGACCTCACAGTGAAATGCTGAATACAACAGGTGTAGTAGACCTTACAGTGAAATGCTGAATACAACAGGTGTAGTAGACCTCACAGTGAAATGCTGAATACAACAGGTGTAGTAGACCTCACAGTGAAATGCTGAATACAACAGGTGTAGTAGACCTTACAGTGAAATGCTGAATACAACAGGTGTAGTAGACCTTACAGCTAAATGCTGAATACAACAGGTGTAGTAGACCTTACAGTGAAATGCTGAATACAACAGGTGTAGTAGACCTTACAGTGAAATGCTGAATACAACAGGTGTAGTAGACCTTACAGTGAAATGCTTACTTACAAGCCCTTAACCAACAATGCAATTTTAAGAAAATACCTCCAAAAAAGTAAGAGATAAGAATAACAAATTAATTAAAGAGCAGCAGTAAATAACAATAGCTGGGCTATATACAGGGTGTTACGGTACAGAGTCAATGAGGAGGCTATATACAGGGTGTATCGGTATAGAGTCGGTATAGAGTCAATGTGGAGGCTATATACAGGGTGTTACGGTACAGAGTCAATGTGGAGGCTATATACAGGATGTTACGGTACAGAGTCAATGAGGAGGCTATATACAGGGTGTATCGGTATAGAGTCGGTATAGAGTCAATGTGGAGGCTATATACAGGGTGTTACGGTACAGAGTCAATGTGGAGGCTATATACAGGGTGTTACGGTACAGAGTCAATGTGGAGGCTATATACAGGGGTGTACCGGTATAGAGTCAATGTGGAGGCTATATACAGGGTGTACCGGTATAGAGTCAATGTGGAGGCTATATACAGGGGGTACCGGTATAGAGTCAATGTGGAGGCTATATACAGGGGGTACCGGTACAGAGTCAATGTGCGGGGGCACCGGTGTCGAGGTAATTAATGTAATATGTACATGTAGGTAGCGTTATTAAAGTGACTATGCATAGTCATTGGGGGTAGAAGCTGTTTAGAAGCCTCCTGGACCTAGACCTGGCGCTCCGGTATCGCTTGCCGTGCGTTAGCAGAGAGAACAGTCTATGACATGGGTGGCTGGTGTCTTTGACAATTTTTAGGGCCTTCCTCTGACACCGCCTGGTATAGTGGTCCTGGATGGCAGGAAGCTTGACCCCAGTGATGTACTGGGCTGTACGCACTACCCTCTGTAGTTCCTTGCGGTCGGAGGCCTAGCAGATGCCATACCAGGCAGTGATGCAACCCGTCAGGATGCTCTCGATGGTGCAGCTGTAAAACCTTTTGAGGATCTGAGGACCCTTGCCAAATCTTTTCAGTCTCCTGATCCATATGTTTTGTCGTGCCCTCTTCACGACTGTCTCGGTGTGCTTGGACCATGATAGTTTGTTGTTGATGCGGACGCCAAGGAACTTGAAGCTCTCAATCTCCTCCACTACAGCCCCGTCAATGAGAATGGGGGCGTTCTCGGTCCTCCTTTTCCTGTAGTCTACGATCAGCTCCTTTGTCTTGGTCACGTTGAGGGAGAGGTTGTTATCCTGGCACCACACGGCCAAGTCTCTGACCTCCTAACTGTAGGCTGTCTCATCGTTGTCGGTGATCAGGCCTACCACTGTTGTGTCGTCTGCAAACTTAATGATGGTGTTGGAGTCATGCCTGGCCATGCAGTCGTGGGTGAACAGGGAGTACAGGAGGGGACTGAACACACACCCCTGTGGTGCTCCAGTGTTGAGGATCAGCGTGGCAGATGTGTTGTTACCTACCCTTACCACCTGGGGGCGGCCCGTCAGGAAGTCCAGGATACAGTTGCAGAAGGAGATATTTAGTCCCAGGCTCCTTAGCTTAGTGATGAGCTTTGAGGGCACTATGGTGTTGAACGCTGAGCTGTAGTCAATTAATAGCATTCTGACATAGTTGTTCCTTTTGTCCAGGTGGGAAAGGGCAGTGTGGAGTGCAATAGAGATTGCATCATCTGTGGATCTGTTGGTGCGGTATGCAAATTGGAGTGGGTCTAGGGTTTCTGGGATAATGGTGTTGATGTGAGCCATTACCAACCTTTCAAAGCACTTCATGGCTACAGACGTGAGTGCTACGGGTCGGTAGTCATTTAGGCAGGTTACCTTAATGTTCTTTGGCATAAGGACTGTATAGCACCGAAAAATAAAATGTTTTTATGGTTCTTTATGGAGAATGGTTCTATAAAGAACCTTTCTCAATCTCAAAGGTTCTTTGTAGAACCATACAGGTTATTTATTCTATTTAACTAGACATGAAATTCCATAGGTGTTATTATTGTGTTAATATTGACTATTTGTATTAAGTGTGGAAGCTCTGGAGGGTTACGAGGTAATAACTTGGCTGGAACAGCTGCAATTTCCTGAGTAGAGAATTGAGAACCACTGATTTAGTTAACTGTGTTCTCAATATGACACCAGAACATATGTTAGTATTTCAGAAGACATTGGCCATAGTCATAATTAAAATATAACTGGCAATAACACAACACATGAAATAAACAGGAAGGACACTGTCTCTCATGGTTGCAAAAAATATATATCTGGGAGCAAACCACGCCCCAAAATATTCAAATGAGCTGCCGCCCCTACATTATCACTAAGAGAGGAAAGAACCCTTTTCTAATCTGTAATGAACCAATGAAAGGCTCAAAGGGTTCTTGGAGTCATGGAAACACCACCATTCACAAAGAACCCTCTTTTCTTAGGGTGTAGAATTCCCTCATGTCTTCTTGTAAAACTATCTGCTCTTATTTATTTTCTGATCCCTGATCTTCCATAACTTCACTGACTGACTGGCTCTCTTCACTGTGTGTGTGTTTGTGTGTGTGTGTGTGTGTGTGTGTGTGTACCAGCCTGCTACCGGGTGTAAACTGATGTCATCACCCGGTATACTGGGTGTATAGGAATAACAGGTAAAAAAAAACATGGGGAAACAGTGAAGATTATTTCTGTAACGCTCGTCTTCCTCCTCGTCTGAAGAGGAGCATAGATCGGACCAAAACGCAGCGTGGGTTGAATACATATCTTTTAATAATATCAACGAAGACAAAAAACACACTTGACAAAATACAAAACAAATAAACGACGTGAACAAACGAACGAACGAACGAAAACAGTACCGTGTGGCGCACAAACACAGACACGGCAACAATCACCCACAAACAAACAGTGAGAACAGCCTACCTTAATATGGTTCTCAATCAGAGGAAACGTAAAACACCTGCCCCTGATTGAGAACCATATCAGGCTAGTTGACAACCCAACATAGAAACACATAACATAGAATGCCCACCCAGCTCACGTCCTGACCAACTAAACACATACTAAACAAAGGAAATAAGGTCAGGAACGTGACAATTACGGTGTATTGTAAACAGTTTTACTAGTGATAATTACCTAACAATCTCAATTCATTTTACCAGCTCAATCAAGTTCCCAACTAGCTAAAAACAAAGTGCTGAAAACACAAACAGTGCTATTGATAATTATGGCAAATACACCTCTCTCTCTCTCTCTCTTTCCTTCCTACCTTCCTTCCCTCTCTCTCTCTCCCACCCTCTCAATTCAACTCAAGGGGCTTTATTGGCATGGGAAATATTTGCCAATGCAAGTGAAAGTTGCAAAAGAATAAAGACATTTCAAATGTCAATTTATGTCAATATACAGTGTTGTAGAGATGTGAAAATAGTTAAAGAACAAAAGGGAAAATAAATAAATATGCCTCTACAAGGGTGTTTGTTCTTCACTGGTTGCCCTTTTCTTGTGGCAACAGGTCACAAATATTGCTGCTGCGATTGCACACTGTGGTATTTCACCCAGTAGTTATGGGAATTCATCAACATTTTATGTTTTTTTTCATACTTTGTGGGTCTGTGTAATCTGAGGGAAATATGTGTCTCTAATATGGTCATACATTTGGCAGGAGGTTAGGATGTGCAGCTCAGTTTCCACCTCATTTTGTGGGCAGTGTGCACATAGCCTGTCTTCTCTTGAGAGCCAGGTTTGCCTACGGCAGCCTCTCTGAATAGCAAGGCTATGCTCACTGAGTCTGTACATAGTCAAAGCTTTCCTTAAGTTTGGGTCAGTCACAGTGGTCAGGTATTCTGCCACTGTCTACTCTCTGTTTAGAGGAGCCAAATAGCATTCTAGTTTGCTCTGTTTTTTTGTTAATTCTTTCCAATGTGTCAAGTAATTCTCTTTTTGTTTTCTCATGATTTGGTTGGGTCTAATTGTGTTATTGTCCCGGGGCTCTGTTGGGTCTGTTTGTGTTTGTGAACAGAGCCCCAGGACCAGCTTGCTTAGTGAACTCTTTTCCAGATCCATCTCTCTGTAGGTGATGGCTTTGTTATGGAAGGTTTGGTAATCGCTTCCTTTAAGGTGGTTGTAGAATTTAACCTCTCTTTTCTGGATTTTGATAATTAGCGGGTATCGGCCTAATTCTGCTCTGCATGCTTTATTTGGTGTTTTACGTTGTGCACTGAGGATATTTTTGCAGAATTCTGCATACAGAGTCTCTGTTTGGTGTTTGTTCCATTTTGTGAATTCTTGGTTGACCTCACAACCATAAAGGGCAATGGGTTCTATGACTGATTCAAGTATTTTTAGCCACATCCTAATTGGTATGTTGAATTTTGTTTTCTTTTTGATGGCATAGAATGCCCTTCTTGCCTTGTCTCTCAGATCGTTCACAGCTTTGTGGAAGTTACCTATATAACTGATTCAAGTGTCATGTTGGTATAAAGGATTTGGAGACAGGTGCAGCAATACATAATCTGGGGTTTAAATACACCCAAAACAAACACATATACAAAACACTGGGATGTACCCAAACAAAAGAGCGAGGGTAAACCTCGTAGAACGACACGAGACACGTAATACACAATGCACAAAACACACAGCACAGGCTGAGACAATGCATAGGTACTCACACGACCAATGGACATGGGAAACAAAGGTCACATTTATACAAACACAATCAGTGATGAATTGGAACCAGGTGTGCGTAATGACACAGTTCAGTGCAGCCTAGAAGGCCGGTGACGTTGACCTCTGGAACTGGTGAACAGAATGAGCAGCAGAATGAGCCCCTCCCCCCCCCCCCGACGCGCCTCGGGGACGACAACAGGGAAGCGGGTCGATCCAGACGCCGACGGTGAAAATCCCTGGTCAGCGAAGCAGCCAGGATGTCCACCGCAGGTACCCAGCACTGTTCCTCTGGGCCGTACCCCTTCCAGTCGATGAGTTACTGGAGACGCCCCCCCCCCCCCCTCTCCCCAATGCCTCGAATCCAGGACCTCACGTACCGAGTACGCTGGACCTCCCTCGATGTCCAGAGGCGGAGGCAGGGCGTCAATGGGTTAAAAACCCAGATGATGTATTCATGCGCCTGTCTCCAAATCCTTTATACCAGTGTGACATCAAGTATTTTTTAACCAGAACCTAATTGGTATTTCAAATTTTATGTTCCTTTCGATGGCATAGAAGGCCCTTCTTGCCTTGTCTCTCAGATTGTTCACAGCTTTGTGGAAGTGACCTGTGGCGTTGATGTTTAGGGCGAGGAATGTATAGTTTGTGTGTCTAGATGGAATTTGTATTTGTGGTCCTGGCAACTGGACCTTTTTTAGAACACCGTTATTTTGGTCTTACTGAGATTTACTGTCAGGGCCCAGGTCTGGCAGAATCTGTGTAGAAGATCTAGGTGCTGCTATAGACCCTCCTTGGTTGGTGACAGAAGCACCAGATCATCAGCAAACAGTAGACATTTGACTTCAGATTCTAGTAGGGTGAGGCCGGGTGCTGCAGATTGTTCTAGTGCCCTCGCCAATCCGTTGATATATATGTTGAAGAGGGTGGGGCTTAAGCTGCATCCCTGTCTCACCCCACACCCATGTGGAAAGAAATGTGTGTCTTTTTTGCCAATTTTAACCACACACTTGTTGTTTGCGTACATCGATATCATAATGTCGTATTTTTTTCCCCACAACACCACTTTCCATTCATTTGTATAGCAGACCCTCGTGCCAAATTGTGTCAAAAGCTTTTTTTGAAGTCAACAAAGCATGAGAAGACCATTGTTTTGTTTGTCAATTAGGGTGTGCAGGGTGAATACGTGGTCTGTCATATTGTAATTTGGAAAAAAGCCAATTTGACATTTGCTCAGTACATTGTTTTCACTGAGGAAACGTACGAGTCTGCTGTTAATGATAATGCAGAGGATTTTCCCAAGGTTGCTGTTGATGCATATCCCACGGTAGTTATTGGGGTCAAATTTGTCTCCACTTTGTGGATTGGGGTGATCAGTCCTTGGTTCCACATATTGGGGAAGAAGCCAGAGCTGAGGATGATGTTAAAGAGTTTAAGCATAGCCAATTGGAATTTGTGGTCTGCATATTTTATCATTTCATTGAGGATACCATCAACACCACAGGCCTTTTTGGGTGGGGGGTTTGTATTTTGTCCTGTAGTTCATTCAATGTAATTGGAGAATCAAGTATGTTCTGGTAGTCTTTAATAGCTGATTCTAAGAATTGTAATTGATCATGTCCATGTTTTTGCTGTTTGTTCTTTGTTATAGAGCAAAAAAAGAGCCCAAAGTATTGGAGAAGTGGTTTATCCACACATCTCTGTTTTGGATAGATACAATTAAAGTCGGAAGTTTACATACACCTTAGCCAAATACATTTAAACTCGGTTTTTCACAATTCCTGACATTTAATCCTAGTAAAAATGCCCTGTCTTAGGTCAGTTAGGATCACCACTTTATTTTAAGAATGTGAAATGTCAGAATAATAGTAGAGATAATGATTTATTTCAGCTTTTATTTCTTTCATCACATTCCCAGTGGGTCAGAAGTTTACATACACTCAATTAGTATTTGGTAGCATTTCCTTTAAATTGTTTAACTTGCGTCAAACACTTCAGGTAGCCTTCCACAAGCTTCCCACAATAAGTTGGGTGAATTTTGGCCCATTCCTCCTGACAGAGCTGGTGTAACGGAGTCAGGTTTGTAGGCCTCCTTGCTCGCACACGCATTTTCAGTTCTGGCCACAAATTTTCAATGGGATTGAGGTCAGGGCTTTGTGATGGCCACTCCAATACCTTGACTTTGTTGTCCTTAAGCCATTTTTGCCACAACTTTGGAAGTATGCTTGGGGTCATTGTCCATTTGAAAGACCCATTTGCGACCAAGCTTTAACTTCCTGACTGATGTCTTGAGATGTTGCTTCAATATATCCACATAATTTTCCTACCTCATGATGCCATCTATTTTGTGAAGTGCACCAGTCCCTCCTGCAGCAAAGCACCCCCACAACATGATGCTGCCACCCCCGTGCTTCATGGTTGGGATGGTGTTCTTCAGCTTGCAAGCGTCCCCCTTTTTCCTCCAAACATAACGATGGTCATTATGGCCAAACAGTTCTATTTTTGTTTAATCAGACCAGAGGACATTTCTCCAAAAAGTACGATCTTTGTCCCCATGTGCAGTTGCAAACCGTAGTCTGGATTTTTTTATGGCGGTTTTGGAGCAGTGGCTTCTTTCTTGCTGAGCAGCCTTTCAGGTTATGTCGATATAGGACTCGTTTTACTGTGGATATAGATACTTTTGTACCCGTTTCCTCCAGCATCTTCACAAGGTCCTTTGCTGTTGTTCTGAGATTTATTTGCACTTTTTGCACCAAAGTACGTTCATCTCTAGGAGACAGAATGCGTCTCCTTCCTGAGCGGTATGACGGATGTGTGGTCCCATGGTGTTTATACTTGCGTACAATTGTTTGTACAGATAAAAGTGGTAACTTCAGGTGTTATGAAATTGCTCTCAAGGATGAACCAGACTTGTGGAGGTCAACTATTTTTGTTCCTGAGGTCTTGGCTGATTTCTTTTGATTTTTCCATGATGTCAATCAAAGAGGCACTGAGTTTGAAGGTAGGCCTTGAAATACATCCACAGGTACACCTCCAATTGACTCAAATGATGCCAATTAGCCTATCAGAAGCTTCTAAAGCCATGACATCATTTTCTGGAATTTTACAAGCTGTTTAAAGGCACAGTCAACTTAGTGTATGTAAACTTCTGACCCACTGGAATTGTGATACAGTGAATTATAAGTGAAATAATCTGTCCGTAAACAATTGTTGGAAAAATGACTTGTGTCATGCACAAAGTAGATGTCCTAACCGACTTTGCAAATCTATAGTTTTTTAACAAGAAATTTGTGGAGTGGTTGAAAAACGAGTTTTAATGACTCCACCTAAGTGTATTTAAATCTTAGGTTTTTGCATTCTTCATCAAACCATTTGTCATTGTTGTTAATTGTCTTAGGTTGTCTGAAAGGTCAAATATACTGTTTAGGCTTTCTCCTGCCAAGTGCACACCTTCACTATTACAGTGAAATGTTTTGTCCAAAAATAGTCTTTTTTGGTAGGTTTCCACACTACTTTCCTTCCACCTATAGTATTTCTTAATATTGTTCAGTTCCTTTGGCTTTGATGCATCATGATTGAGTTTTTCTCTGTTCAAGTAGACTGTGATTTTGCTGTGGTCTGATAGGGGAGTCAGTGGGCTGACTGTGAACGCTCTGAGAGACTCTGGGTTGAGGTCAGTGATAAAGTAGTCTACAGTACTACTGCCAAGAGATGAGCTATAGGTGTACCTACAATAGGAGTCTCCTTGAAGCCTAACATTGATGTAGAGACCCAGCGTGCGACAGAGCTGCAGGAGTTGTGACCCATTTTTTGTTGGTTGTTTTGTCATAGTTGTGCCTAGGGGGGCATGGGGGAGGGAATACTGTCACCTCCAGGTAGGTGTTTGTCCCCCTGTGTGCTGACAAGTTTTTGGACAGTTCTGCCATTTAGGTCGCCACAGACTAGTACATGTCCCTGGGACTGGAAATTATTGATTTCCCCCTCAGATGGAGAAGCTGTCTAAAGTATGGTGTTTCTACTGTGGGGATGTAGGTAGCACACAGGAGGACATTTTCCTCTGTTGAGATCATTTTCTTATTAATTTCCAGCCAGATATAAAATGTTCCTTTTTTGATTAATTTAATTGAGTGGGTTAGATCTGCTCTAAACCAAATTAGTATACCTCCTTAGTCCCTTCCCTGTTTCAATACCTGGTAGTTTGGTGGATGGGACTACCAGCTCTCTGTAACCTAGAGGGCAACCAGTGGGTCCATCTCCTCTATACCAGGTTTCTTGTAGGATGACAATGTCTTCTATTTCCAATTTCTTTGATGAAGTCTGGGTTCCTGCTCTTTAGGCCAAAGGCAGATGACCTCAGACCTTGTATATTCCAGAATGAGAGAGTAAGATCTTTGTGTTCCATAGTGTCTAGTGGTGTTTACATGTGGTTTAGGCTTAGTCCATTACAGTAGGTGTGAGCAGAGCATGTTGAGATACATACCTCGTAAGTCGCAGGATGGGGCTTGGTCGGGTGTAATACTGGGGGTTGGGCCTGTTGCTCTGCTCACGACCTGGGCATATGTGAGCCTGTCATGTTGAGGTTCTTGTTGCAGGGGCATAGGGAGGGGGCAGAAGGGGCATAGGTCTGATATGGGGGGGGGATATATAGCTAGGGTTTGTTTGGGGTTGTCTCAGCTGGTTGGGGTGTGGTTGGTGATGCTGTGGTCTGGGTCTAGGTCCTCTTGGTGTGGGTTCTCTCGGTGCAGGTCCTTCAGGGGGGGGGTCTTGCAGGTCTGGGAGGGGGTCTTGCAGGTCTGGGAGGGGGTCTCGCTGGTCTGGGAGAGTGTCTCGCTGGTCTGGGCAGAGTGTCTCACTGGTCTGGGTGGGGTGGCTGTTGATCTGTTGCTCCTGTGTGAGGTGCTGGGGCTGCTGTTGAGGATGACGTCCTTCAGGGCAAAAGTTGGGATTGCTGCCTTGTAGAGACCTAGTCACAAAGGCTTTCCTGTCTGGATTTTGTGAACTAGCTCTCTGAGATCCACCATGTGTCTCTCCAGCTCTGTGAATTTATCCCTCTCAGTGATGGAGGAGCAGTGCAGTTGTGGGACCTGGGTGTATTCAGTGCTGGGGGGGGGGGATGACTATCCTCGTCTGCAGGACAGTTTGAAGAGGTGTGATCAGACTGACTCAGGATGGGGGAGTCGTCACAGAGAGAGACCTTTTCTTGCTGTGCTTTCTGTTTGATCCCGTAAAAGTCCTGCTGGAATTGCATGAGGATGCCCTGCGCCATTACTGTCCCAGACTTGTAGATGTTGACAGAGGTTGATTCAATCTCTAGTATTCTGAGTTTCCACCCTGGGCCAATATCCTCTCTCTTGACATAGGGGTAGTGTACTCTTATAACACTGTGCCAGGGGATGGTCTGTGTGGAACAGTAATTAGCTTACGTTTCTCTCTTTGTTGTAGTCAGCAAATAGTGTCTCTGGATTGTCCTTGAGGAGCTTCTTTTTGTACTTTTTCCGTGCAGTGTTATTTTTAATATCCATGAGGTACTGTACTGTGATGACATCTGCCCAGGGATACGCCATGGCGCAGGGGGCTTCAAAGGCCTCTACATTTGGATGGGGGGGGGGGGCTGTGAAACTCTGATGCCATTGTTCGGCTCAAGAGTTTTCACACTTCTCACTTCACACTTCAGTGCTAATTGAAGATGCAGCAAGGTCAGTTTTGTCCTAGCAGCTTGGCATTTATTTAATTTAATTAAACTTTATTTAACTAGGCAACTCATTTAATAACAAAATTCTTATTTTACAATGACTCCCTACTCCGGCCAAATCCTCCCCTAACCCGGACAACGCTGGGCCGATTGTGCGCCGCCCTATGGGACTCCCGATCACAGCCGGTTGTGATACAGCCCGGGATCGAACCAGGCTCTGTAGTGATGCCTCTAGCACTGAGATGCAGTGCCTTAGACCACTGCGCCACTCAAGAGCCACTTGGTAGCTTAGTAGCCATATTTATTAAGCTTTATAGAACAAAATTACCTAGAGATTGTCTTCTACTTTTTGGCAAAACACCAGTCTCAACGTCAACAGCGAAGAGGCGACTCCAGGATGCTGGTCTTCTAGGCAGAGTTCCTCTGTCTAGTGTCTGTGTTATTTTTCCCATGTTAATCTTTTCTTTTTATTGGCCAGTCTGAGATATGGCTTTTTCTTTGCAACTCTGCCTAGAAGGCCAGCATCCCGGAGTCGCCTCTTCACTGTTGACATTGAGACTGGTGTTTTGCGGGTACTATTTAATGAAGCTGCCAGTTGAGGACTTGTGAGGCGTCTGTTTCTCAAACTAGACACTCTAATGTACTTGTCCTCTTGCTCGGTTGTGCACCGGGGCCTCCCACTCCTCTTTCTATTCTGGTTAGAGCCAGTGTGCGCTGTTCTGTGAAGGTAGTACACAGCGTTGTCCCAGATCTTCAGTTTCTTCGCTATATCTCGCATGGAATAGCCTTCATTTCTCAGAACAAGAATAGACTGACGAGTTTCAGAAGAAAGTTTTTTGCTTCAAGTCATTTTGAGCCTGTAATCGAACCCACAAATGCTGATGCTCCAGATACTCAACTAGTCTAAAGAAGGCCAGTTTTATTGCTTCTTTAAGCAGAACAACAGTTTTCAGCTGTATAATAATTGCAAAAGGGTTTTCTAATGATCATTAGCCTTTTAAAGTGATAAACTTGGATTAGCTAATACTCAGGGCGGCAGGTAGCCTAGTGTTAATGTACGAGCGTTGGGCTAGTAACTGAAAGGCTGCTAGATCAAATCCCCGAGCTGACAAGGTACAAATCGGTTGTTCTCCCCCTGAACAAGGCCGTTAACCCACCGTTCCTAGACCGTCATTAACTGACTTGCCTAGTTAAATAAAGGTTAAATACAAAAATAAAAATAAATACAACGTGCCATTGGAACACAGGAGTGATTGTTGCTGATAATGGACCTCTGTACGCCTATGTAGATATTCCATTCAAAATCAGCCATTTCCAGCTACAATAGTCATTTACAACATTAACAATGTCTACACTGTATTTCTGATCAATTTGATGTTATTTTAATGGTAAAAAAAAATGCTTTTTTATCAAAAACATGTGACCCCAAACGTTTGAACGGTAGTGTATATTTATTTATTTAACCCTTATTTAACCAGGCAAATTGACTGAGAACAAATTCTCCTTTACAGCAACGACCTGGGAAATAGTTACAGGGGAGAGGAGGGGGGATGAATGAGCAAATGAACAAATAAGCCACAAGTAGCAAATAAGCCATTAGATATTTTGTTAACCAAATTCGACACTCATTGACCTCCATACAAAAACTCCTAGGTTGGTGAGTGAAAAAAAGCGAAAAAACGCCACCTGCTGGAGGTGACAGATTTTGGGCCCAGTTATCCCTCTCGTTTCACCTCTTCATCCTCTCTGGTGTCCTCGGTGAAAGATGAGCGGAGGACACTCTTCCGTTTTCCTACTAACAAATTGACACACTCCCTCGACCACTTTATCGGTTTCCGGGTCACGGAGGAGCGAGGAGGAGAGAGGACGGTCTTTTTGGCCAAAAGAGAAAACCCCTTTGTTAATCAGACCTTTCCATCAGAGACTGCAACCAGGAAAACACGGAACATGACTTTAACTAAGATGCGGAACACTGGAGAGTAATAATACTAATAATGATAGTAATCATAGTAATATTAATATGAATAATAATAATATGTAAAAATATCCAATTTTGTAGATTGATAACACAAGGTGTTTTAAAAGGTGGTGAACGTTATTTTTTTTAGTAGAGTAGATAGTTGATATTGACTGTATATGTATCCATGTTATGTATATATATTTATGTTTATTTATTACCAATTTTTCACAAATACAATGTCCTATTCCTAAAAATAATAAATTATTATTATCATTAAATACGTCTACGTTTAATTATCCCGTTATATAATGAAATAACACCGTGTTTATAGCGTAACAGATGTCAAATTCTTCCAGGCGACAAGCTCAGTCCATTCCAGTGTCTTCCTGTACTTGTTACGTCTCCTCACTGTAAATCCGCAACACATTTTGTTCCTAACCACCAAGCATGGCCCTTTGGGAATAGAATGGCCAATGTAATTTGACACTTCAACTTACTGTGCTCTCTATCTTAGTTGATTCACCCACTGACGTTGAGCCCCAGTCATTCTCAGTGGTAGTGACTAGAGGAAGATCATTTCAAAAAAAAAACAAGATCCTGAAATTTACCAAAGAGGACTTTCTCCGAGTCGTTTCGCCACTCGCTTTAAATCTGGTAAGTTAAGTTACGTGATTGTTCTGTTGGTTGCAGTCTGTGTCTGTCGCGTTGAACACCTCTCGCTCGGGAGGGTTTTGTGATTTCTACCAGTTGGTTCGTTGGGATTGTTTCCCCGACAATGGAGTGACCACTTGAAGCGACATTAGGGCGCTTGTCGTGTTATCAACGCAGCGACGTCGCTGGACGGAGATAGAGACGTATTGTAGGATAGTTGGCAGGTTGTGCATTTCGTCCGTTATAGCCGAGATGCCGTAGCCTGGTCTTCACGGCGGCGGATGTGTTGTTTCGTAGATTTTTGGTGGATCAAGACTCGGATCAGTCCAGCAGTGTGTGTGTGTGTGTGTGTGCGCGGGTTTAGATATGTGGGTCGTGTCTTGCTGGTCACTTTTAGGAGATTGCATTGGTGTAGAGCGAGACACATGGCATTACAACAATCTTTCTTTGTCATGTGTCAAAATTCCATGAATAAAATCAGTGTTACAACTTAACATGCATTATTAACAACCATTGCAATATCATACAATGTGATTTACTTAACCTGCTGTTTAGGCTAGCCCATTCATAATAAATATGCGTCATAATTCGTAATGATCCCATGTAGGTTATAGGCTAAGGTTAGCCTATATTATTTAGTAATACGTTTATCATTAGCCTACTACTTGTGTGTGCACAAGTTACACACCTGATAGGGGTTGTTGGTGTTGGTGTAACCCCACTGTTATTACTGTTTTAGTGGGTTGAACTCATTCACTCCCTGAATTCTGGCGGTGTCTGGATCTGAATCCAGAAGGGACTGAAGGTGGGCCTCTCTCACACAGAACTAGCTTTCCTTTCATAGCTGCCTGTACATCTGTCTAGGAAGAACCGCCAAGAGGGGGAAAAAAATAAGCCAGAAGCACACCACCCTAGCTACTCTGCTTTCTAATCACTGTCAGAGATAGACTACCTCTCTCTCCCTTTCTCTATCTCTCCCTTTCTCTCTCTCACTTTCTCTCTCTGTCTCTCTCTCTCTCTCTCTCTCTGTCTGTCTGTCTGTCTGTCTGTCTGTCTGTCTGTCTGTCTGTCTGTCTGTCTGTCTGTCTGTCTGTCTCTGTCTCTCTCTCTACCTCTCTCTGTCTCTGTCTCTCTGTCTCTGTCTCTCTGTCTCTCTGTCTCTCTACCTCTGTCTCTCTCCCTTTCTCTCTCTCCCCTCTCTCTCCCTTTCTCTCTCTGTCTCTCTCCCTTTCTCTTTCTCTCTCTCTCTCTGTCCCTTCTCTCTCTTGAGAGACACTTAAAAAGTAGACTACTGTTATAAAAAAATATATAATAATATTCAAATAAATCTCCCAATTGTTGCATGTCACTATATTTGTCTACTTTGGCTGTAAAGTATGTTTTGGGAGTGTCTACTTCTTGACTATTGTGATTTATAAAGAACAGGGAGAGAAACACATGTTTCTAGTCTTTATGTGCTGAGAGAGAGGTCCAAGATGGGTTTTCAGGTTTTCAATAGGTGACCTGACTAAAAGTCAACCACTCTCTCTACCTCTCTCTCTCTCTCTCTACCTCTCTACCTCTCTCTACCTCTACCTCTCTCTCTCTATCTCTCTCTCTCTACCTCTACCTCTATCTCTCTACCTCTACCTCTATCTCTCTCTCTACCTCTACCTCTCTCTACCTCTATCTCTCTCTCTACCTCTCTCTAACTCTACCTCTACCTCTACCTCTCTCTCTCTCTACCTCTACCTCTACCTCTACCTCTACCTCTCTCTCTCTCTCTCTCTCTCTACCTCATCAGAACAGCAGTGTGTGTCTGAGTGGAATTGGTCCCGTCCACGTGTAGCAGTGATTCAGCGTTTGAATCTTGGCTTGTAGATTCAAACTATTAAATAGGACCTTCATCACTTCTGGCAGTAATTGGGTATTGGTTCATCATCATCTTTCAAGTTTACTCTTTTGTAAAAATGAATGGGATATGAGTGACATCCCAAAGGATCAAAGCGAGGCACTCGATGGAACCTGTAAAGAAGCATTGATTTAAGGTAGCAGCCCTGTGTGTCTGACCATTTGTCTGTTAGGTGACATGTTGCTTGATCAGAGTCTGGATTCCAATAGAATCCTTCAATCTCAAGGACTGGAGAGCCCCCCCCCCCCCCCCCCCCTCCCTCCTCCTCCCTCTCTCTCCCCCCCCCCCCCCCCCTCCCTCTCTTTCTCCCCCTCCATCCTCCCCACCCTCCTCCTCCTCCCTCTCTTTCTCCCCCTCCTTCCCCTCCGCAACCTCTCAGGGGGCCCCCAAGTTGAGCATGTGAATTATCATGGGGCAGACACACACACACACACAGACTCTACCATGCTGACCTTAGCTGTAGCCTCCTCTATTAACCAAGGGAAAGGTGTTAGCTGTAGCCTCCTCTATTAACCAAGGGAATGGTGTTAGCTGTAGCCTCCTCTATTAACCAAGGGAAAGGTGTTAGCTGTAGCCTCCTCTATTAACCAAGGGAAAGGTGTTAGCTGTAGCCTCCTCTATTAACCAAGAGAAAGGTGTTAGCTGTAGCCTCTCCTACCAACCAAGGGAAAGGTGTTAGCTGTAGCATCTCCTACCAACCAAGGGAAAGGTGTTAGCTGTAGCATCTCCTACCAACCAAGGGAAAGGTGTTAGCTGTAGCCTCCTCTACCAACCAAGGGAAAGGTGTTAGCTGTAGCCTCCTCTACCAACCAAGGGAAAGGTGTTAGCTGTAGCTTCCTCTATTAACCAAGGGAAAGGTGTTAGCTGTAGCCTCTCCTACCAACCAAGGGAAAGGTGTTAGCTGTAGCCTCCTCTACCAACCAAGGGAAAGGTGTTAGCTGTAGCCTCCTCTATTAACCAAGGGAAAGGTGTTAGCTGTAGCCTCCTCTATTAACCAAGGGAAAGGTGTTAGCTGTAGCCTCCTCTATTAACCAAGGGAAAGGTGTTAGCTGTAGCCTCCTCTATTAACCAAGAGAAAGGTGTTAGCTGTAGCCTCTCCTACCAACCAAGGGAAAGGTGTTAGCTGTAGCCTCCTCTACCAACCAAGGGAAAGGTGTTAGCTGTAGCCTCCTCTACCAACCAAGGGAAAGGTGTTAGCTGTAGCATCTCCTACCAACCAAGGGAAAGGTGTTAGCTGTAGCCTCCTCTACCAACCAAGGGAAAGGTGTTAGCTGTAGCCTCCTCTACCAACCAAGGGAAAGGTGTTAGCTGTAGCCTCCTCTATTAACCAAGGGAAAGGTGTTAGCTGTAGCCTCTCCTACCAACCAAGGGAAAGGTGTTAGCTGTAGCCTCCTCTACCAACCAAGGGAAAGGTGTTAGCTGTAGCCTCCTCTATTAACCAAGGGAAAGGTGTTAGCTGTAGCCTCCTCTATTAACCAAGGGAAAGGTGTTAGCTGTAGCCTCCTCTATTAACCAAGAGAAAGGTGTTAGCTGTAGCCTCTCCTACCAACCAAGGGAAAGGTGTTAGCTGTAGCCTCCTCTACCAACCAAGGGAAAGGTGTTAGCTGTAGCATCTCCTACCAACCAAGGGAAAGGTGTTAGCTGTAGCCTCCTCTACCAACCAAGGGAAAGGTGTTAGCTGTAGCCTCCTCTACCAACCAAGGGAAAGGTGTTAGCTGTAGCCTCCTCTACCAACCAAGGGAAAGGTGTTAGCTGTAGCCTCTCCTACCAACCAAGGGAAAGGTGTTAGCTGTAGCCTCCTCTACCAACCAAGGGAAAGGTGTTAGCTGTAGCCTCCTCTACCAGCCAAGGGAAAGGTGTTAGCTGTAGCCTCCTCTACCAACCAAGGGAAAGGTGTTAGCTGTAGCCTCCTCTACCAACCAAGGGAAAGGTGTTAGCTGTAGCCTCCTCCTATTAACCAAAGGAAAGGTGTTAGCTGTAGCCTCCTCTACCAACCAAGGGAAAGGTGTTAGCTGTAGCCTCCTCTACCAACCAAGGGAAAGGTGTTAGCTGTAGCCTCCTCTACCAACCAAGGGAAAGGTGTTACCTGTAGCCTCCTCTACCAACCAAGGGAAAGGTGTTAGCTGTAGCATCTCCTACCAACCAAGGGAAAGGTGTTAGCTGTAGCATCTCCTACCAACCAAGGGAAAGGTGTTAGCTGTAGCCTCCTCTACCAACCAAGGGAAATGTGTTAGCTGTAGCATCTCCTACCAACCAAGGGAAAGGTGTTAGCTGTAGCATCTCCTACCAACCAAGGGAAAGGTGTTAGCTGTAGCATCTACCAACCAAGGGAAAGGTGTTAGCTTTAGCATCTCCTACCATCCAAGGGAAAGGTCTTAGCTGTAGCCTCTCCTACCAACCAAGGGAAAGGTCGTAGCTGTAGCATCTCCTACCAACCAAGGGAAAGGTCTTAGCTGTAGCATCTCCTACCAACCAAGGGAAAGGTGTTAGCTGTAGCATCTCCTACCAACCAAGGGAAAAGTGTTAGCTGTAGCCTCCTCTACCAACCAAGGGAAATGTGTTAGCTGTAGCATCTCCTACCAACCAAGGGAAGGGTGTTAGCTGTAGCATCTCCTACCAACCAAGGGAAAGGTGTTAAGTGTAGCATCTACCAACCAAGGGAAAGGTGTTAGCTTTAGCATCTCCTACCATCCAAGGGAAAGGTCTTAGCTGTAGCCTCTCCTACCAACCAAGGGAAAGGTCTTAGCTGTAGCATCTCCTACCAACCAAGGGAAAGGTGTTAGCTGTAGCCTCCTCTACCAACCAAGGGAAAGGTGTTAGCTGTAGCCTCCTCTACCAACCAAGGGAAAGGTGTTAGCTGTAGCCTCCTCTACCAACCAAGGGAAAGGTGTTAGCTGTAGCCTTTCCTACCAACCAAGGGAAAGGTGTTAGCTGTAGCCTTTCCTACCAACCAAGGGAAAGGTGTTAGCTGTAGCCTCCTCTACCAACCAAGGGAAAGGTGTTAGCTGTAGCCTCCTCTACCAACCAAGGGAAAGGTGTTAGCTGTAGCCTCCTCTATTAACCAAGGGAAAGGTGTTAGCTGTAGCCTCCTCTATTAACCAAGGGAAAGGTGTTAGCTGTAGCCTCCTCTATTAACCAAGGGAAAGGTGTTAGCTGTAGCCTCCTCTACCAACCAAGGGAAAGGTGTTAGCTGTAGCCTTTCCTACCAACCAAGGGAAAGGTGTTAGCTGTAGCCTTTCCTACCAACCAAGGGAAAGGTGTTAGCTGTAGCCTCCTCTACCAACCAAGGGAAAGGTGTTAGCTGTAGCCTCCTCTACCAACCAAGGGAAAGATGTTAGCTGTAGCCTCCTCTACCAACCAAGGGAAAGGTGTTAGCTGTAGCCTTTCCTACCAACCAAGGGAAAGGTGTTAGCTGTAGCCTCCTCTACCAACCAAGGGAAAGGTGTTAGCTGTAGCCTCCTCTACCAACCAAGGGAAAGGTGTTAGCTGTAGCCTCCTCTACCAACCAAGGGAAAGGTGTTAGCTGTAGCCTCCTCTACCAACCAAGGGAAAGGTGTTAGCTGTAGCCTCCTCTACCAACCAAGGGAAAGGTGTTAGCTGTAGCCTCCTCTACCAACCAAGGGAAAGGTGTTAGCTGTAGCCTCCTCTATTAACCAAAGGAAAGGTCTTAGCTGTAGCCTCTCCTACCAACCAAGGGAAAGGTCTTAGCTGTAGCATCTCCTACCAACCAAGGGAAAGGTGTTAGCTGTAGCATCCCCTACCAACCAAGGGAAAGGTCTTAGCTGTAGCATCTCCTACCAACCAAGGGAAAGGTGTTAGCTGTAGCATCTCCTACCAACCAAGGGAAAAGTGTTAGCTGTAGCCTCCTCTACCAACCAAGGGAAATGTGTTAGCTGTAGCATCTCCTACCAACCAAGGGAAGGGTGTTAGCTGTAGCCTCCTCTACCAACCAAGGGAAATGTGTTAGCTGTAGCCTCCTCTACCAACCAAGGGAAAGGTGTTAGCTGTAGCATCTCCTACCAACCAAGGGAAAGGTGTTAGCTGTAGCATCTACCAACCAAGGGAAAGGTGTTAGCTTTAGCATCTCCTACCATCCAAGGGAAAGGTCTTAGCTGTAGCCTCTCCTACCAACCAAGGGAAAGGTCTTAGCTGTAGCCTCTCCTACCAACCAAGGGAAAGGTGTTAGCTGTAGCATCTCCTACCAACCAAGGGAAAGGTGTTAGCTGTAGCATCTCCTACCAACCAAGGGAAAGGTGTTAGCTGTAGCCTCCTCTATTAACCAAAGGAAAGGTGTTAGCTGTAGCCTCCTCTACCAACCAAGGGAAAGGTGTTAGCTGTAGACTCCTCTACCAACCAAGGGAAAGGTGTTAGCTGTAGCATCTCCTACCAACCAAGGGAAAGGTGTTAGCTGTAGCATCTCCTACCAACCAAGGGAAAGGTGTTAGCTGTAGCCTCCTCTACCAACCAAGGGAAATGTGTTAGCTGTAGCCTCCTCTACCAACCAAGGGAAATGTGTTAGCTGTAGCCTCCTCTACCAACCAAGGGAAATGTGTTAGCTGTAGCCTCCTCTACCAACCAAGGGAAATGTGTTAGCTGTAGCATCTCCTACCAACCAAGGGAAAGGTGTTAGCTGTAGCATCTACCAACCAAGGGAAAGGTGTTAGCTTTAGCATCTCCTACCATCCAAGGGAAAGGTCTTAGCTGTAGCCTCTCCTACCAACCAAGGGAAAGGTCTTAGCTGTTGCATCTCCTACCAACCAAGGGAAAGGTGTTAGCTTTAGCATCCCCTACCAACCAAGGGAAAGGTCTTAGCTGTAGCATCTCCTACCAACCAAGGGAAAGGTCTTAGCTGTAGCATCTCCTACCAACCAAGGGAAAGGTGTTAGCTGTAGCATCTCCTACCAACCAAGGGAAAAGTGTTAGCTGTAGCCTCCTCTACCAACCAAGGGAAATGTGTTAGCTGTAGCATCTCCTACCAACCAAGGGAAATGTGTTAGCTGTAGCATCTCCTACCAACCAAGGGAAAGGTGTTAGCTGTAGCATCTCCTACCAACCAAGGGAAAGGTGTTAGCTGTAGCATCTACCAACCAAGGGAAAGGTGTTAGCTTTAGCATCTCCTACCATCCAAGGGAAAGGTCTTAGCTGTAGCCTCTCCTACCAACCAAGGGAAAGGTCTTAGCTGTAGCATCTCCTACCAACCAAGGGAAAGGTGTTAGCTGTAGCATCTCCTACCAACCAAGGGAAAGGTGTTAGCTGTAGCATCTCCTACCAACCAAGGGAAAGGTGTTAGCTGTAGCCTCCTCTATTAACCAAAGGAAAGGTGTTAGCTGTAGCCTCCTCTACCAACCAAGGGAAAGGTGTTAGCTGTAGCCTCCTCTACCAACCAAGGGAAAGGTGTTAGCTGTAGCATCTCCTACCAACCAAGGGAAAGGTGTTAGCTGTAGCATCTCCTACCAACCAAGGGAAAGGTGTTAGCTGTAGCCTCCTCTACCAACCAAGGGAAATGTGTTAGCTGTAGCCTCCTCTACCAACCAAGGGAAATGTGTTAGCTGTAGCCTCCTCTACCAACCAAGGGAAATGTGTTAGCTGTAGCATCTCCTACCAACCAAGGGAAATGTGTTAGCTGTAGCATCTCCTACCAACCAAGGGAAAGGTGTTAGCTGTAGCATCTACCAACCAAGGGAAAGGTGTTAGCTTTAGCATCTCCTACCAACCAAGGGAAAGGTGTTAGCTGTAGCCTCCTCTACCAACCAAGGGAATGTGTTAGCTGTAGCCTCCTCTACCAACCAAGGGAAATGTGTTAGCTGTAGCCTCCTCTACCAACCAAGGGAAATGTGTTAGCTGTAGCCTCCTCTACCAACCAAGGGAAATGTGTTAGCTGTAGCATCTCCTACCAACCAAGGGAAAGGTGTTAGCTGTAGCATCTCCTACCAACCAAGGGAAAGGTGTTAGCTGTAGCATCTACCAACCAAGGGAAAGGTGTTAGCTTTAGCATCTCCTACCATCCAAGGGAAAGGTCTTAGCTGTAGCATCTCCTACCATCCAAGGGAAAGGTCTTAGCTGTAGCATCTCCTACCAACCAAGGGAAAGGTGTTAGCTGTAGCCTCCCCTACCAACCAAGGGAAAGGTCTTAGCTGTAGCATCTCCTACCAACCAAGGGAAAGGTCTTAGCTGTAGCATCTCCTACCAACCAAGGGAAAGGTGTTAGCTGTAGCATCTCCTACCAACCAAGGGAAAAGTGTTAGCTGTAGCCTCCTCTACCAACCAAGGGAAATGTGTTAGCTGTAGCATCTCCTACCAACCAAGGGAAAGGTGTTAGCTGTAGCCTCCTCTATTAACCAAGGGAAAGGTGTTAGCTGTAGCCTCCTCTATTAACCAAGGGAAAGGTGTTAGCTGTAGCCTCCTCTACCAACCAAGGGAAAGGTGTTAGCTGTAGCCTTTCCTACCAACCAAGGGAAAGGTGTTAGCTGTAGCCTCCTCTACCAACCAAGGGAAAGGTGTTAGCTGTAGCCTCCTCTATTAACCAAAGGAAAGGTGTTAGCTGTAGCCTCCTCTACCAACCAAGGGAAAGGTGTTAGCTGTAGCCTCCTCTATTAACCAAAGGAAAGGTGTTAGCTGTAGCCTCCTCTACCAACCAAGGGAAAGGTGTTAGCTGTAGCCTCCTCTACCAACCAAGGGAAAGGTGTTAGCTGTAGCATCTCCTACCAACCAAGGGAAAGGTGTTAGCTGTAGCATCTCCTACCAACCAAGGGAAAGGTGTTAGCTGTAGCCTCCTCTATTAACCAAAGGAAAGGTGTTAGCTGTAGCATCTCCTACCATCCAAGGGAAAGGTCTTAGCTGTAGCCTCTCCTACCAACCAAGGGAAAGGTCTTAGCTGTAGCCTCTCCTACCAACCAAGGGAAAGGTCTTAGCTGTAGCATCTTCTACCAACCAAGGGAAAGGTGTTAGCTGTAGCATCTCCTACCAACCAAGGGAAAGGTGTTAGCTGTAGCATCTCCTACCAACCAAGGGAAAGGTGTTAGCTGTAGCATCCCCTACCAACCAAGGGAAAGGTCTTAGCTGTAGCATCTCCTACCAACCAAGGGAAAGGTCTTAGCTGTAGCATCTCCTACCACCCAAGGGAAAGGTGTTAGCTGTAGCATCTCCTACCAACCAAGGGAAAGGTGTTAGCTGTAGCATCTCCTACCAACCAAGGGAAAGGTGTTAGCTGTAGCATCTCCTACCAACCAAGGGAAAGGTGTTAGCTGTAGCATCTCCTACCAACCAAGGGAAAGGTGTTAGCTGTAGCATCTCCTACCAACCAAGGGAAAGGTGTTAGCTGTAGCATCCCCTACCAACCAAGGGAAAGGTCTTAGCTGTAGCATCTCCTACCAACCAAGGGAAAGGTCTTAGCTGTAGCATCTCCTACCAACCAAGGGAAAGGTGTTAGCTGTAGCATCTCCTACCAACCAAGGGAAAGGTGTTAGCTGTAGCCTCCTCTACCAACCAAGGGAAAGGTGTTAGCTGTAGCCTCCTCTACCAACCAAGGGAAAGGTGTTAGCTGTAGCCTCCTCTACCAACCAAGGGAAAGGTGTTAGCTGTAGCCTCCTATATTAACCAAGGGAAAGGTGTTAGCTGTAGCCTCCTCTACCAACCAAGGGAAAGGTGTTAGCTGTAGCCTCCTCTACCAACCAAGGGAAAGGTGTTAGCTGTAGCCTCCTCTACCAACCAAGGGAAAGGTGTTAGCTGTAGCCTCCTCTACCAACCAAGGGAAAGGTGTTAGCTGTAGCCTCCTCTATTAACCAAGGGAAAGGTGTTAGCTGTAGCCTCCTCTACCAACCAAGGGAAAGGTGTTAGCTGTAGCCTTTCCTACCAACCAAGGGAAAGGTGTTAGCTGTAGCCTTTCCTACCAACCAAGGGAAAGGTGTTAGCTGTAGCCTCCTCTACCAACCAAGGGAAAGGTGTTAGCTGTAGCCTCCTCTACCAACCAAGGGAAAGGTGTTAGCTGTAGCCTCCTCTACCAACCAAGGGAATGGTGTTAGCTGTAGCCTCCTCTACCAACCAAGGGAAAGGTGTTAGCTGTAGTCTCCTCTACCAACCAAGGGAAAGGTGTTAGCTGTAGGCTCCCTTACCAACCAAGGGAAAGGTGTTAGCTGTAGCCTCCTCTACCAACCAAGGGAAAGGTGTTAGCTGTAGCCTCCTCTACCAACCAAGGGAAAGGTGTTAGCTGTAGCCTCCTCTACCAACCAAGGGAAAGGTGTTAGCTGTAGCCTCCTATATTAACCAAGGGAAAGGTGTTAGCTGTAGCCTCCTCTACCAACCAAGGGAAAGGTGTTAGCTGTAGCCTCCTCTACCAACCAAGGGAAAGGTGTTAGCTGTAGCCTCCTCTACCAACCAAGGGAAAGGTGTTAGCTGTAGCCTCCTCTACCAACCAAGGGAAAGGTGTTAGCTGTAGCCTCCTCTACCAACCAAGGGAAAGGTGTTAGCTGTAGCCTCCTCTACCAACCAAGGGAAAGGTGTTAGCTGTAGCCTCCTCTACCAACCAAGGGAAAGGTGTTAGCTGTAGCCTCCTCTATTAACCAAGGGAAAGGTGTTAGCTGTAGCCTCCTCTACCAACCAAGGGAAAGGTGTTAGCTGTAGCCTCCTCTACCAACCAAGGGAAAGGTGTTAGCTGTAGCCTCCTCTACCAACCAAGGGAAAGGTGTTAGCTGTAGCCTCCTCTACCAACCAAGGGAAAGGTGTTAGCTGTAGCCTCCTCTACCAACCAAGGGAAAGGTGTTAGCTGTAGCCTCCTCTACCAACCAAGGGAAAGGTGTTAGCTGTAGCCTCCTCTACCAACCAAGGGAAAGGTGTTAGCTGTAGCCTCCTCTACCAACCAAGGGAAAGGTGTTAGCTGTAGCCTTTCCTACCAACCAAGGGAAAGGTGTTAGCTGTAGCCTCCTCTACCAACCAAGGGAAAGGTGTTAGCTGTAGCCTCCTCTACCAACCAAGGGAAAGGTGTTAGCTGTAGCCTCCTCTACCAACCAAGGGAAAGGTGTTAGCTGTAGCTTCCTCTACCAACCAAGGGAAAGGTGTTAGCTGTAGCCTCCTCTACCAACCAAGGGAAAGGTGTTAGCTGTAGCCTCCTCTACCAACCAAGGGAAAGGTGTTAGCTGTAGCCTCCTCTACCAACCAAGGGAAAGGTGTTAGCTGTAGCATCTCCTACCAACCAAGGGACAGGTGTTAGCTGTAGCCTTCTCTACCAACCAAGGGAAAGGTGTTAGCTGTAGCCTCCTCTACCAACCAAGGGAAAGGTGTTAGCTGTAGCCTCCTCTACCAACCAAGGGACAGGTGTTAGCTGTAGCCTCCTCTACCAACCAAGGGAAAGGTGTTAGCTGTAGCCTCCTCTACCAACCAAGGGAAAGGTGTTAGCTGTAGCCTCCTCTACCAACCAAGGGAAAGGTGTTAGCTGTAGCTTCCTCTACCAACCAAGGGACAGGTGTTAGCTGTAGCCTCCTCTACCAACCAAGGGACAGGTGTTAGCTGTAGCCTCCTCTACCAACCAAGGGAAAGGTGTTAGCTGTAGCATCTCCTACCAACCAAGGGAAAGGTGTTAGCTGTAGCCTCCTCTACCAACCAAGGGAAAGGTGTTAGCTGTAGCCTCCTCTACCAACCAAGGGAAAGGTGTTAGCTGTAGCCTCCTCTACCAACCAAGGGAAAGGTGTTAGCTGTAGCCTCCTCTACCAACCAAGGGAAAGGTGTTAGCTGTAGCCTCCTCTACCAACCAAGGGAAAGGTGTTAGCTGTAGCCTTTCCTACCAACCAAGGGAAAGGTGTTAGCTGTAGCCTCCTCTACCAACCAAGGGAAAGGTGTTAGCTGTAGCCTCCTCTACCAACCAAGGGAAAGGTGTTAGCTGTAGCTTCCTCTACCAACCAAGGGAAAGGTGTTAGCTGTAGCCTCCTCTACCAACCAAGGGAAAGGTGTTAGCTGTAGCCTCCTCTACCAACCAAGGGAAAGGTGTTAGCTGTAGCATCTCCTACCAACCAAGGGACAGGTGTTAGCTGTAGCCTTCTCTACCAACCAAGGGAAAGGTGTTAGCTGTAGCCTCCTCTACCAACCAAGGGAAAGGTGTTAGCTGTAGCCTCCTCTACCAACCAAGGGACAGGTGTTAGCTGTAGCCTCCTCTACCAACCAAGGGAAAGGTGTTAGCTGTAGCCTCCTCTACCAACCAAGGGAAAGGTGTTAGCTGTAGCCTCCTCTACCAACCAAGGGAAAGGTGTTAGCTGTAGCCTCCTCTACCAACCAAGGGAAAGATGTTAGCTGTAGCCTCCTCTACCAACCAAGGGAAAGGTGTTAGCTGTAGCCTCCTCTACCAACCAAGGGAAAGGTGTTAGCTGTAGCATCTCCTACCAACCAAGGGAAAGGTGTTAGCTGTAGCCTCCTCTACCAACCAAGGGACAGGTGTTAGCTGTAGCCTCCTCTACCAACCAAGGGAAAGGTGTTAGCTGTAGCCTCCTCTACCAACCAAGGGAAAGGTGTTAGCTGTAGCATCTCCTACCAACCAAGGGAAAGGTGTTAGCTGTAGCCTCCTCTACCAACCAAGGGAAAGGTGTTAGCTGTAGCTTCCTCTACCAACCAAGGGTCAGGTGTTAGCTGTAGCCTCCTCTACCAACCAAGGGAAAGGTGTTAGCTGTAGCCTCCTCTACCAACCAAGGGAAAGGTGTTAGCTGTAGCCTCCTCTACCAACCAAGGGAAAGGTGTTAGCTGTAGCCTCCTCTACCAACCAAGGGAAAGGTGTTAGCTGTAGCCTCCTCTACCAACCAAGGGAAAGGTGTTAGCTGTAGCCTCCTCTACCAACCAAGGGAAAGGTGTTAGCTGTAGCATCTCCTACCAACCAAGGGACAGGTGTTAGCTGTAGCCTTCTCTACCAACCAAGGGAAAGGTGTTAGCTGTAGCCTCCTCTACCAACCAAGGGAAAGGTGTTAGCTGTAGCCTCCTCTACCAACCAAGGGAAAGGTGTTAGCTGTAGCCTCCTCTACCAACCAAGGGAAAGGTGTTAGCTGTAGCCTCCTCTACCAACCAAGGGAAAGGTGTTAGCTGTAGCTTCCTCTACCAACCAAGGGTCAGGTGTTAGCTGTAGCCTCCTCTACCAACCAAGGGAAAGGTGTTAGCTGTAGCCTCCTCTACCAACCAAGGGAAAGGTGTTAGCTGTAGCCTCCTCTACCAACCAAGGGAAAGGTGTTAGCTGTAGCCTCCTCTACCAACCAAGGGAAAGGTGTTAGCTGTAGCCTCCTCTACCAACCAAGGGAAAGGTGTTAGCTGTAGCCTCCTCTACCAACCAAGGGAAAGGTGTTAGCTGTAGCATCTCCTACCAACCAAGGGACAGGTGTTAGCTGTAGCCTTCTCTACCAACCAAGGGAAAGGTGTTAGCTGTAGCCTCCTCTACCAACCAAGGGAAAGGTGTTAGCTGTAGCCTCCTCTACCAACCAAGGGAAAGGTGTTAGCTGTAGCCTCCTCTACCAACCAAGGGAAAGGTGTTAGCTGTAGCCTCCTCTACCAACCAAGGGAAAGGTGTTAGCTGTAGCCTCCTCTACCAACCAAGGGAAAGGTGTTAGCTGTAGCCTCCTCTACCAACCAATGGAAAGGTGTTAGCTGTAGCCTCCTCTACCAACCAATGGAAAGGTGTTAGCTGTAGCCTCCTCTACCAACCAAGGGAAAGGTGTTAGCTGTAGCCTCCTCTACCAACCAAGGGACAGGTGTTAGCTGTAGGACTAGAGTTAAGAAGCGCAGTCCCTCCACCAACACTACCACACACCATACCATAACACCACCACACATCACACCACCACCACACATCACACCACCTCTACCTCTACGTCTGAAGTTTGCAAAAGAGCACCTGGTTGTTCCACAGCACTTCTGGCAAAAATATTCCCAAGAATATTGCTGAACTGAAACAGTTTTGTAAAGAGGAATGGTCCAAAATTCCTCCCGACCGTTGTGCAGGTCTGATCCACAACTACAGAAAACGTTTGGTTGAGGTTATTGCTGCCAAAAGGAGGGTCAACCAGTTATTAAATCCAAGAGTTCACATACTTTTCCCACCCTGCACTGTGAATGTTTTCACAGTATGTTCAATAAAGACATGAAAACGTATAATTGTTTGTGTGTTATTAGTTTAAGCAGACTGTGTTTGTCTATTGTTGTGTCTTAGATGAAGATCAGCTCAAATTTTATGACAAATTTATTCAGAATTCCAGGTCATTCCAAAGGGTTCACATCCTTTTTCTTGCCACTGTATAGAAAAAAAGGTATTTTTATTTTTAATACGTTTGTAAAAAAAATAAATTAAAAAAAGAATCTAAAAACCTGTTATTGCTTTGTCATTATTGTGTGTAGATTCCTGAGGATTGTGTTTTTATTTAATTCATTTTAGAATAAGGCTGTAGCGTAACTACAAAATGTGGAGAAAGTCAAGGGGTCTGAACACTTTCCGAAAGCACTGTGTACGTGTCACCTTTCTAATGACAGACACATGGATGGGTTCACATACTGTATCATAATCAACTCTATTCAGGATGGTCATACCTGTTAAGTCTGCTGTTGACTGTTAACATGGGGGTTCTATTTTATAAACACTACTCCTCAGAGAGAGAGAATCTGAGTTTCTGTGAGAGGGAGAGAGAGAATCTGTGTTTTTGTGAGAGAGGGAGAGAGAGAGAATCTGTGTTTTTGTGAGAGAGAGAATCTGTGTTTTTGTGAGAGAGGGAGAGAGAGAGAATCTGTGTTTTTGTGAGAGAGAGAATCTGTGTTTTTGTGAGAGAGGGAGAGAGAGAATCTGTGTTTTTGTGAGAGAGAGAGATTCTGTGTTTTTGTGAGAGAGAGAGAGAATCTGAGTTTTTGTGAGAGAGGGAGAGAGAGAGAATCTGTGTTTTTGTGAGAGAGACCTATATATACATAATATGACATTTGTTATGTCTTTATTCTTTTGGAACTTCTATGAGTGTAATGTTTACTGTTCATTTTTATTGTTTATTCCACTTTTGTATGTTATCTACTTCACTTGCTTTGGCAATGTTAACATATGTTTCCCATGCCAATAAAGCCACTTTAATTGAATTGAATTGAATTGAGAGCGGGAATCTGTGTGTTTTTGTGAGAGAGCGGGATGGGAGAGGTAGTTGGGAGGGGCGCCAGACCACAGAACATTTAATCACATTATAGTGTGCACTCTGTGCTTTTCTGGTTTGCCTAGAGCTGATGGCAGTTATTGTACAGACTGGAGGAAAGCTGGGTAGAACATAGAAACAGAATCTATAGAACATGCGTCCCCATTCAAGTCAGTGATGTCATAATGGGTGGACTGGCAGACTGATTCTATTCCTATGGTGTAGAACAGACAAGCAGACCGAGACTGATAAACAGAGACGGATAAACAGGCAGGCGGTCCAAGACACAGACAGACAGGAAGGAAGAGAATATGCGGCTGTTGACGATTGGGTGGAGAACATGATAAATGCACAAAGGGGAAACATTGGTGTGTGTGTGGAAAAGCCAGCCAGAGTTTTCTGGGCTGTCTAGTTGGGTCCGGGGGCAATTTGTATTTGCAGAACAAGCTCTGTTTTGGTGGCCTCTGGTACAATTGAATGTTTTGATTCCATCTGAAGTACTCAGCAAAATGATTGAATACTTTAACGGGTTTACTGCCCAGATTGGTAAAAGACATTGTGGTGTTGAGCAGAAAGACGTGGAGTGATTACATACAAAACCAGAGTAATGTTAAACATAGAAGCATGGTCCTTTTGGGGGATTGTTGACGTACATTACCGGTCAAAAGTTTTAGAACACCTAGTCATTCAAGGGTTTTTCTTTATTTTTACTACATTGTAGAATAGTAGTGAAGACATCAAAACTATGAAATAACACATATGGTAAACAAAATCATGTAGTAACCAAAAAATATATTTTATATTTGAGATTCTTTAAATAGCCACCCTTTGCCTTGATGACAGCTTTTTACACTCTTGGCATTCTCTCAACCAGCTTCACCTGGAATGCTTTTCCAACAGTCTTGAAAGAGTTCCCACATATGCTGAGCACTTGTTGGCTGCTTTACCTTCACTCAGCGGTCCGACTCATCCCAAAACCATCTCAATTTGGTTGAGGTCAGGTGATTGTGGAAGCCAAGTCATCTGATGCAGCACTCCATCACTCTCCTTCTTGGTGAAATAGCCCTTACACTGCCTGGATGTGTTTTGGGTAGAGGTTAATAGGGGCGGCAGGTAGCCTAGTGGTTAGAGCGTTGGAATAGTAACCGAAAGGTTGCAAGATCGAGTCCCCGAGCTGACAAAGTAAAAATCTGTCGTTCTGCCCCTGAGCAAGGCAGTTAACCCACTATTCCTAGGCCGTCATTGAAAATAAGAATTTGTTCTTAACTGACTTGCCTAGTTAAATTAAAAAAATTATTGGCATGGCCGATTTCAAGTTTTCATAACAATCGTTAGTTGGCATTTTTGGACACCGATTATGGCCGATTACATTGCACTCCACGAGGAGACTGCGTGGCAGGCTGACCACCTGTTACGCGAGTGCAGCAAGGTGCCAAGGTAAGTTGCTAGCTAGCATTAAACTTATCTTATAAAAAACAATCAATCTTAACATAATCACTAGTTAACTAACTTGTCAATGAGAACTTGTTCTCAACTAGCGTACCTGGTTAAATAAAAAACCTACACATGGTTGATGATATTACCAGTTTATCTAGCGTGTCCTGCGTTGCATATAATCGATGTGGTGCCTGTTAATTTATCATCGAATCACAGCCTACTTCGCCAAACGGGTGATGATTTAACAAGCGCATTTGTGGAAAAAGCACTGTCTTTGCGCCAATGTGTACCTAACCATAAACATCAATGCCTTTCTTAAAATCAATACACAAGTTAAAAAAATGTAACCTGCATATTTACTTAATATTGCCTGTTAACATTAATTCATTAAATTTTTTATTTTGGCGTTCTGTCCAAGCAGAGTCAGGGTATATGCAGCAGTTTGGGCCGCCTGGCTCGTTGCAAACTGTGTGAAGACCATTTCTTCCTAACAAAGACCGTAATTAATTTGCCAGAATTTTACATAATTATAACATAACATTGAAGGGTGTGCAATGTAACAGCAATATTTAGACTTAGGGATGCCACCCGTTAGATAAAATACGGAACGGTTCCGTATTTCACTGAAAGAATAAACGTTTTGTTTTTGAAATGATAGATTCTGGATTTGACCATATTAATGACCAAAGGCTCGTATTTCTGTGTGTTATTATATTATAATTAAGTCTATGATTTGATATTTGATAGCGCAGTCTGACTGAGCGGTGGTAGGCAGCAGCAGGCTCGTAAGCATTCATTCAAACAGCACTTTCGTGAATTTGCCAGCAGCTCTTCACTGTGCTTCAAGCATTGAGCTGTTTATGACTTCAAGCCTATCAACTCCCGAGATTAGGCTGGCAATACTATAGTGCCTATAAGAACATTCAATAGTCAAAGGTATATGAAATACAAATGGTATAGAGAAATAGTCCTATAATAACTACAACCTAAAACTTCTTACCTGGGAATATTGAAGACTCATGTTAAAAGGAACCACCAGCTTTCATATGTTCTCATGTTCTGAGCAAGGAACGTTAGCTTTCTTACATGGCACATATTGCACTTTTACTTTCTTCTCCAACACTTTATTTTTGCATTATTTAAACCAAATTGAACATGTTTCATTATTTATTTGAAACAAAATTTATTTTATTTATGTATTATATTGTTAAGTGTTAAAATAAGTGTTAATTTAGTATTGTTGTAATTGTCCGATACCGATTTATTGGAGGACCAAAAAAAACTGATACCGATTTAAAATCTGCAATTTTATTTATTTATTTATAATCGGTATCGGCGTGGAAAAATCATAATCGGTCGACCTCTAGTTTTGGGTCATTGTCCTGTTGAAAAACAATTTGTCCCACTAAGCTCAAACCAGATGGGATGGCGTATCGCTGCAGAATGCATGCTGGTTAAGTGTGCCTTGAATTCTAAATAAACACAGACAGTGTCACCAGCAAAGCACACACACAACATAACACCTCCTCCTCCATGCTTTACGGTGGGAAATACACATGCCGAGATCATCCGTTCACCCAGACTGTCTCACAAAGACACGGCGGTTGGAACCAAAAGTATCCAATTTGGACACCAGACCAAAGGACAGATTCAGACCGGTCTAATGTCCATTGCTTGTGTTTCTTGGTCCAAGCAAGTCTCTTCTTTTTATTGGTGTTCTTTAGTAGTGGTTTCTTTGCAGCAATTCGACCATGAAGGCCTGATTCACGGAGTCTCCTCTGAACAGTTGATGTTGAGATGTCTGTTACTTGAACTCTGTGAAGCATTTATTTGGGCTGCAATTCCTGAGGCTGGTATCTCTAATGAACGTATCCTCTGCAGCAGAGGTAACTCTGGGTCTTCCTTTCCTGTGGCGGTCCTCATGAGAGCCAGTTTCATCATTGCGCTTGATTGTTTTTGCAAATGTCCTTGAAGAAACTATCAAAGTTCTTGAAATTTTCTGGATTGACTGACCTTCATGTCTTAAAGTAATGATGGACTGTCATTTCTCTTTGTTTATTTGAGTTGTTCTTGCCATAATATGGACTTGGTCTTTTACCAAATAGGGCTATCTTCTGTATACCACCCCTACCTTGTCACAACTGATTGGCTCAAACACATTAAGAAGGAAAGAAATTCCACAAATTTACTTTTTAAGAAGGCACACCTGTTAATTGAAATGCATTCCAGGTGACTACCTCATGAAGCTGGTTGAGAGAATACCAAGAATGTGCAAAACTGTCATCAAGGCAAAGGGTGGCTAATTGAAGAATCTCAAATATAACACTTTTTCGGGTTAATACATGATTCCATATGTGTTATTTCATAGTTTCGATGTCTTCACTATTATTCTACAGTGTAGAAAATAGTAAAAATAAAGAAATTGTAGGTGTTCTAAAAAAATTTGACCGGTAGTTTGACATTTGACATTTGAATCTAAAAGCATTATTGATTAAATTAATTATTTCAATTTGGCATATTTATGAAATGTTGGACATGCCCAGTCCTCCTTTTAAGACTCCATAATGTTTAATCTGTAGGTTCTACAAAGAATGTGTGTCATGAAGATTTACCACTAGCTCTGTAATATCAGTAATATTTTGCATTAATTTAGGAATATTGAAACATATAAACATGAATATTGAGAAAAACTATAATGTTGATATTGTTGAACATAATATACGTTAAGGGCATATCAAAGTCCCAGAGGGGGATCTCTGCTACTTTTAAAGTTATGACCCATTTTTATATAGAAAAATTGGCAATTTTACTTGTGTCCTTGCACATCCTGCAAGTCACCAGCAGAGGGTGACCATTTTGAATCCATTTTCACATTCATTCAGTCTGTAATGCTTAATAAATACTTGGATCAAAGTAGTAGAGATCCCTGTCTGAAACTGTGATATGCTTGTAGAGTATATTATGTTCAACAATATATTGGAACATTTGACAAATATATATATATATATATATATATATATTTTTTTTTTTCTTCATGTTTACATTTTTCAACATTCATACATTGATGTAAAAACATAAAATTATAATTTTTATGTAGAAGGACTGAGAAGTTCAGTTCTGGTGACTTTTTAAAATGACGCTGACACCTTTTTAAAATATAAATGCGCCCAATAACATATTGCTTAAAATCTCTACGGGATCGGTGTCCCTAAACCGGGACGGTTGTTCCTCAGTATGCAATAATGTGACTAGAAAACATTTGTTTTATATGTGTTATATGGGCAGAAAGCTTAAATTCGTGTTATTCTAACTGCAGTGTCCAATTTACAGTAGCAGAAAAAAAATATTGTTTGAGGATAGTGCACAACAACAAAACATTTTATTTTATTTAACTAGGCAAGTCGGTTAAGAACAAATTCTTATTTACAATGACGGCCTAGGAACAGTGTTCAGGGGCAGAACGACAGACTTTTACCTTGTCAGCTCAGGGATTTGATCTTGCAACCTTTCGGTCACTGGCCCAAAGCCCTAACCACTAGGCCACCTGCCGTCCCCATCATGGCAACTGGTTTGATACATTCACCTCTGAGGGTAAATAATGTACTTACATTCAGTAATCTTCACCGGATCAGTTTGAAACTTTTCACACACTGCTGCCATCTTATGGACAAAATCTAAATGACACCTAGGATCCAATCTTAGTGTATGGCCTTTCTCTTGCATTTCAAAGATCATGAAAAAAAAGTAAATGCATGTTTTTTTTCTTTGTATTATCTTTTACCAGATCTAATGTGTTATATTCTCCTACATTCATTTCACATTTCCACACACTTCAAAGTGTTTCCTTTCAAATTGTATCAATAATATGCATATCCTTGCTTCAGGGCCTGAGCTACAGGCAGTAAGATTTGGGTCCTGAGCTACAGGCAGTAAGATTTGGGTCCTGAGCTACAGGCAGTAAGATTTGGGTCCTGAGCTACAGGCAGTAAGATTTGGGTCCTGAGCTACAGGCAGTAAGATTTGGGTCCTGAGCTACAGGCAGTTAGATTTGGGTCCTGAGCTACAGGCAGTTAGATTTGGGTCCTGAGCTACAGGCAGTTAGATTTGGGTCCTGAGTGACAGGCAGTTAGATTTGGGTCCTGAGCTACAGGCAGTTAGATTTGGGTCCTGAGCTACAGGCAATTAGATTTGGGTCCTGAGCTACAGGCAGTTAGATTTGGGTCCTGAGCTACAGGCAGTTAGATTTGGGTCCTGAGCTACAGGCAGTTAGATTTGGGTCCTGAGCTACAGGCAGTTCGATTTGGGTCCTGAGCTACAGGCAGTTAGATTTGGGTCCTGAGCTACAGGCAGTTAGATTTGGGTCCTGAGCTACAGGCAGTTAGATTTGGGTCCTGAGCTACAGGCAGTTAGATTTGGGTCCTGAGCTACAGGCAGTTAGATTTGGGTCCTGAGTGACAGGCAGTTAGATTTGGGTCCTGAGCTACAGACAGTTAGATTTGGGTCCTGAGCTACAGGCAGTTAGATTTGGGTCCTGAGCTACTGAGCTACAGGCAGTTAGATTTTGGTCCTGAGCTACAGGCAGTTAGATTTGGGGCGAATATTGAAAAAAAAGGGTCTGATCCTTGAAATGAATGTAATATATTGGAGTGTGCATATATCCTATACATGGTCCATATTATTAGGGGTGCTACTATCATTAAGACTTATGACCTGTAGCCCAAATGATGCAACATAGTGGCTATACATGCGTAGACTGAAGCATGGGGGTTTGCCCATCTGCATTTACCCAACTGAACACACTATCTTGATTTGAAATAATATATATTTTTAAGAGCTCTGTTGAGCAGTTGTCCCTAAACCATGCTTGAAGCTCCGGTTGTAATTGCATTTCTAAAACGATGCTGGGTAGGAGCCGAGCAATAAAGGGAGGGGTAGTACTGGAAAGCTGGGATCCTCCTCTTTTTAACAAAGGCCATCAAAATTGCTTTCAAAGGTGTTTTTCCCACCCATTGCATTAAGATTTTGTTGTGCATTGATTGCTTGACAGAATGCATGTTTCTGTATGGAACTCGCAACTTTGAATACGCCTTCGACATAAATATTTATCTGACATAGAACGCACTGCAACAAGCCCACTAGGTAAACTACTCTGCTATGGATTTGTTCTGTTCATTACTCATTTTGTTGGCAGAGGAAAAAGTTAATGTAGCCAGTTCCTCCTCCGTTACAACGTGCATGTCCTTCATAGGCTAATACTGACTTTTCTGACTAGCCAATTGAAACTTTGAAATCAAAAGAAGCCTATTTTTTTAATTTATGAAGTGGGGGGAAAAAGTAGCCGGCAGAAAACGAGTCTGTTACCGGCTGTTTAGCCGACGGCCGCTGTGTGTGTGTGTGTGTGTGTGTGTGTGTTAGTGGGTCAGCAAAATCAGCAACAGAAGCAGCAGAACACATTTGATTCATTAAAAGGGTCTGACATAGTTGATTGAAGTTGGCTTGATGCCACGGCTGTTGATGCTAGGCTGACATTACACCGTTTTGTTGTCTCGATTCTCAACTGTCAGGTCAGAGGTCATAGTTGGACTGTAATGAAAACCACGAGTGTCAGGTCAGAGGTCATAGTTGGACTGTAATGAAAACCACGAGTGTCAGGTCAGAGGTCATAGTTGGACTGTAATGAAAACCACGAGTGTCAGGTCAGAGGTCATAGTTGGACTGTAATGAAAACCACGAGTGTCAGGTCAGAGGTCATAGTTGGACTGTAATGAAAACCACAAGTGTCAGGTCAGAGGTCATAGTTGGACTGTAATGAAAACCACAAGTGTCAGGTCAGAGGTCATAGTTGGACTGTAATGAAAACCACAAGTGTCAGGTCAGAGGTCATAGTTGGACTGTAATGAAAACCACAAGTGTCAGGTCAGAGGTCATAGTTGGGCTGTAATGAAAACCACAAGTGTCAGGTCAGAGGTCATAGTTGGGCTGTAATGAAAACCACGAGTGTCAGGTCAGAGGTCATAGTTGGCTGTAATGAAAACCACGAGTGTCAGGTCAGAGGTCATAGTTGGGCTGTAATGAAAACCACGAGTGTCAGGTCAGAGGTCATAGTTGGACTGTAATGAAAACCACAAGTGTCCAGGTCAGAGGTCATAGTTGGGCTGTAATGAAAACCACAAGTGTCAGGTCAGAGGTCATAGTTGGACTGTAATGAAAACCACAAGTGTCAGGTCAGAGGTCATAGTTGGGCCTGTAATGAAAACCACAGAGTGTCAGGTCAGAGGTCATAGTTGGACTGTAATGAAAACCACAGTGTCAGGTCAGAGGTCATAGTTGGACTGTAATGAAAACCACAAGTGTCAGGTCAGAGGTCATAGTTGGGCTGTAATGAAAACCACAAGTGTCAGGTCAGAGGTCATAGTTGGGACTGTAATGAAAACACAAGTGTCAGGTCAGAGGTCATAGTTGGGACTGTATGAAAACCACGAGTGTCAGGTCAGAGGTCATAGTTGGACTGTAATGAAAACCACAAGTGTCAGGTCAGAGTGTCATAGTTGGCTGTAATGAAAACCACAATTAGGTCAGGTCAGAGGTCATAGTTGGACTGAAATGAAACCACGAGTGGTCAGGTCAGAGGTCATAGTTGACTGTAATGAAACCACGAGTGTCAGGTCGAGGTCATAGTGGGCTGTAATGAAAACCACAGTGTCAGTTCAGAGGTCATAGTTGGGCTGTAATGAAAACCACGAGTGTCAGGTCAGAGGTCATAGTTGACTGTAATGAAAACCACGAGTGTCAGGTCAGAGGTCATAGTTGGACTGTAATGAAAACCACGAGTGTCAGGTCAGAGGTCATAGTTGGACTGTAATGAAAACCACGAGTGTCAGGTCAGAGGTCATAGTTGGACTGTAATGAAAACCACGAGTCAGAAACGTAATACAGCTCTACTTTATAAACATGAAAATAACTTCATGTGTGTTTCTCAACGTTGCTGACTGGTCTACAAAGAAAGGAAATCAAATATGTATTGTTATTTTTTTTAAACTCAACCGCTCTATGCTGTGCTAATTAAACAAGCTAAATTAGTTCCTCTTATAAAGAAAAGCTTGGCTTTTTGAAAATGGATAGCGTATGGTTAAAATCAAGATGAAAATGTCTTTCCCTTCCGTGACAACCCTATTGCAAATATCACCTAACCACAGACTCCATTCAAATGAAGACGGACGAAACAGGACCAATCTTCAACATATTGCATATGCAAATATATATTGAAATATAACATTTTAATAAAACAGCATGATGAAGGTTCACAGGAGTAACAAGTAAATGTAGACCTACCAATTTGTCAGTGTTTTTACTGATAACAAGTTTGTTTATGAATCATTAAGTGATTTAACTTGTACCGAATCGGTAGAATTGCAATTGATTATAGTAGTCACTTACTACATCTGTGTCTCCTGTTACTGTCCTCTCTTCCACTGACTGTTATGTTCAGCTCATAGTGTCTCCTGTTACTGTCCTCTCTTCCACTACGTTATTCACTCATAGTCTCGTTACTGCTCTCTCCACTGACGTTATGTTCACTCATAGTGCTCCTGTTACTGTCCTCTCTTCCACTGACTGTTATGTTCAGCTCATAGTGTCTCCGGTTACTGTCCTCTCTTCCACTGACATACTGTTATGTTCAGCTCATAGTGTCTCCTGTTACTGCCCTCTCTCCACTGACTGTTTATGTTCAGCTCATAGTGTCTCCTGTTACTGTCCTCTCTTCCACTGACATACTGTTATGTTCAGCTCATAGTGTCTCCTGTTACTGTCCTCCCTTCCACTGACATACTGTTATTTTTTCAGCTCATAGTGTCTCCTGTTACTGTCCTCTCTTCCATGACTGTTATGTTCAGCTCATAGTGTCTCCTGTTACTGTCCTCTCTTCCACTGACATACTGTTATGTTCACTCATAGTGTCTCCTGTTACTGTCCTCCCTTCCACTTACTGTTATGTTCAGCTCATAGTGTCTCCTGTTACTGTCCTCTCTTCCACTGACTGTTATGTTCAGCTCATAGTGTCTCCTGTTATGTCCTCTCTTCCACGACTACTGTTAGTTCAGCTCATAGTGTCTCCTGTTACTGTCCTCTCTTCCACTGACATACTGTTATGTTCAGCTCATAGTGTCTTCTGTACTGTCCTCTCTTCCACTGACGTTTATGTTCAGCTCATAGTGTCTTCTGTTACTGTCCTCTCTTCCACTGACGTGTTATTGTTCAGCTCATAGTGTCTCCTGTTACTGTCCTCTCTTCCACTGACTTTTTATGTTCAGCTCATAGTGTCTCCTGTTACTGTCCTCTCTTCCACTGACTGTTATGTTCAGCTCATAGTGTCTCCTGTTACTGTCCTCTCTTCCACTGACTGTTATTTTCAGCTCATAGTGTCTCCTGTTACTGTCCTCTCTTCCACTGACATACTGTTATGTTCAGCTCATAGTGTCTCCTGTTACGGTCCTCTCTTCCACTGACTGTTATGTTCAGCTCATAGTGTCTCCTGTTACTGTCCTCTCTTCCACTTACTGTTATGTTCAGCTCATAGTGTCTCCTGTTACTGTCCTCTCTTCCACTGACTGTTATGTTCAGCTCATAGTGTCTCCTGTTACTGTCCTCTCTTCCCCTGACATACTGTTATGTTCAGCTCATAGTGTCTCCTGTTACTGTCCTCTCTTCCACTGACTACTGTTATGTTCAGCTCATAGTGTCTCCTGTTACTGTCCTCTCTTCCACTGACATACTGTTATGTTCAGCTCATAGTGTCTCCTGTTACTGTCCTCTCTTCCACTGACTGTTATGTTCAGCTCATAGTGTCTCCTGTTACTGTCCTCTCTTCCACTGACTGTTATGTTCAGCTCATAGTGTCTCCTGTTACTGTCCTCTCTTCCACTGACTGTTATGTTCAGCTCATAGTCTCCTGTTACTGTCCTCTCTTCCACTGACATACTGTTATGTTCAGCTCATAGTGTCTCCTGTTACTGTCCTCTCTTCCACTGACACTGTTATGTTCAGCTCATAGTGTCTCCTGTTACTGTCCTCTCTTCCACTGACTACTGTTATGTTCAGCTCATAGTGTCTCCTGTTACTGTCCTCTCTTCCTGACATACTGTTATGTTCAGCTCATATGTGTCTCCTGTTTGTCCTCCCTTCCACTGACATACGTTATGTTCAGCTCATAGTGTCTCCTGTTACTGTCCTCTCTTCCACTGACTGTTATGTTCAGCTCATAGTGTCTCCTGTTACGTGTCCTCTCTTCCCTGACTGTTATGTTCAGCTCATAGTGTCTCCTGTTACTGTCCTCTCTTCCACTGACTGTTATGTTCAGCTCATAGGTTCTCCTGTTACTGTCCTCTCTTCCACTGACATACTGTTATGTTCAGCTCATAGTGTCTCCTTTACGGTCTCCTCCTTCCACTGACTGTTATGTTCAGCTCATAGTGTCTCCTGTTACTGTCCTCTCTTCCACTGACTGTTATGTTCAGCTCATAGTGTCTCCTGTTACTGTCCTCTCTCATAGTGTCTCCTGTTACTGTCCTCTCTTCCACTGACTGTTATGTTCAGCTCATAGTGTCTCCTGTTACTGTCCTCCCTTCCACTGACATACTGTTTGTTCAGCTCATAGTGTCTCCTGTTACTGTCCTCTCTTCCACTGACATACTGTTATGTTCAGCTCATAGTGTCTCCTGCTACTGTCCTCCCTTCCATGACATACTGTTATGTTCAGCTCATAGTGTCTCCTGTTACTGTCCTCTCTCCCCTGACTGTTTTTGTCAGCTCATAGTGTCTCCTGTTACTGTCCTCTCTCCACTGACTGTTATGTTCAGCTCATAGTGTCTCCTGTTACTGTCCTCTCTTCCACTGACATACTGTTATGTTCGCTCATAGTGTCTCCTGTTACTGTCCTCTCTTCCACTGACTGTTATGTTCAGCTCATAGTGTCCCTGTTACTGTCCTCTCTTCCACTGACTGTTATGTTCAGCTCATAGTGTCTCCTGTTACTGTCCTCTCTTCCACTGACTGTTATGTTCAGCTCATAGTTCTCCTGTTACTGTCCTCTCTTCCACTGACTGTTATGTTCAGCTCATAGTGTCTCCTGTTACTGTCCTCCCTCCACTGACTGTTATGTTCAGCTCTAGTGTCTCCTGTTACTGTCCTCTCTTCCACTGACTGTTATGTTCAGCTCATAGTGTCTCCTGTTACTGTCCTCCCTTCCACTGACTGTTATGTTCAGCTCATAGTGTCTCCTGTTACTGTCCCTCTTCTACTGACTGTTATGTTCAGCTCATAGTGTCTCCTGCTACTGTCCTCTCTTCCACTGACTGTTATGTTCAGCTCATAGTGTCTCCTGTTACTGTCCTCTCTTCCACTGACATACTGTTATGTTCAGCTCATAGTGTCTCCTGTTACTGTCCTCTCTTCCACTGACTGTTATGTTCAGCTCATAGTGTCTCCTGTTACTGTCCTCCCTTCCACTGACTGTTATGTTCAGCTCATAGTGTCTCCTGTTACTGTCCTCTCTTCCACTGACTGTTATGTTCAGCTCATAGTGTCTCCTGTTACTGTCCTCTCTTCCACTGACTGTTATGTTCAGCTCATAGTGTCTCCTGTTACTGTCCTCTCTTCCACTGACTGTTATTTTCGCCATAGTGTCTCCTGTTACTGTCCTCTCTTCCACTGACTGTTATGTTCAGCTCATAGTGTCTCCTGTTACTGTCCTCTCTTCACTGACTGTTATGTTCAGCTCATTGTGTCTCCTGTTACTGTCCTCTCTTCCACTGACTGTTATGTTCAGCTCATAGTGTCTCCTGTTACTGTCCTCTCTTCCACTGACATACTGTTATGTTCAGCTCATAGTGTCTCCTGTTACTGTCCTCTCTTCCACTGACTGTTTGTTCAGCTCATAGTGTCTCCTGTTACTGTCCTCCCTTCCACTGACTGTTATTTCAGCTCATAGTGTCTCCTGTTACTGTCCTCTCTTCCACTGACTGTTATGTTCAGCTCATAGTGTTCTCCTGTTACTGTCCTCTCTTCCACTGACTGTTATGTTCAGCTCATAGTGTCTCCTGTTACTGTCCTCTCTTCCACTGACTGTTATGTTCAGCTCATAGTGTCTCCTGTTACTGTCCTCTCTTCCACTGACTGTTAGTTCAGCTCATAGTGTCTCCTGTTACTGTCCTCTCTTCCACTGACTGTATGTTCAGCTCATAGTTTCTCTGTTACTGTCCTCTCTTCCACTGACTGTTTGTTCAGCTCATAGTGTCTCCTGTTACTGTCCTCCCTTCCACTGACTGTTATGTTCAGCTCATAGTGTCTCCTGTTACTGTCCTCTCTTCCACTGACTGTTATGTTCAGCTCATAGTGTCTCCTGTTACTGTCCTCCCTTCCACTGACATACTGTATGTTCAGCTCATAGTGTCTCCTGTTACTGTCCTCTCTTCCACTGACTGTTATGTTCAGCTCATAGTGTCTCCTGTTACTGTCCTCTCTTCCACGACTGTTATGTTCACTCATAGTTTCTCCTGTTACTGTCCTCTCTTCCACTGACTGTTATGTTCAGCTCATATGTCTCCTGTTACTGTCCTCTTTCCACTGACTGTTATGTTCAGCTCATAGTGTTCTCCTGTTACTGTCCTCTCTTCCACTGACTGTTATGTTCAGCTCATAGTGTCTCCTGTTACTGTCCTCTCTTCCACTGACTGTTATGTTCAGCTCATAGTGTCTCCTGTTACTGTCCTCTCTTCCACTGACATACTGTTATGTTCAGCTCATAGTGTCTCCTGTTACTGTCCTCTCTTCCATTGACACACTGTCTCTCTCGCTCTCTCCCCAGTTAATGTCACCTTTCCCGGCTCTTTCTGACACCTACCATGACACCGACAACCTACCCTCTTTCCATTTACACTAACAAACATCCTCACCCACTGATCACCGACTGACACCGAAAAGTATTTGAAATTTGCTCAGTCGGCGCTGGCCGGACAAAATCTGAACCAATCAGGGACGTCTCTGTTTCACAAGTCTGGACAGAACAGTACAGTGTCTTGTACAGTACTGAACATATCTACTGTGCTGGGCTGTAGATGTCTATGATTGGTTTAGATTTGGTCTGGTCCAACCAAATGTGGTCTTGTTTTTGGGGGCGGAGCTCATTCCTAGCCACCGTGCTTCTACACCTGCATTGCTTCCTGTTTGGGGGTTTTAGGCTGGGTTTCTGTACAGCACTTTGTGACATCAGCTGATGTACGAAGGGCTTTATAAATACATTTGATTTGATTTTGATTTGAATAATTTCCAATGTGTAGAATAATACCCAAATATGCAAAATAAGGATATTGTATATTTCTACTTTTTGTGAACCTATTCAGCATACATCACCTTTCTGTGTAGTACAGATCAGGCACCCATGATGTCATGTTGTCACCGTAATTCCGTTACCAGATGTAAATCCACTTCCTACTGCGGTTTTAGTAGGCCTTTTTCTTCTTCTTTTTTAACTCACGTTTTCATCTCGTTGATGACACCACATTCTCTTGGAATTTCAATAGGAGCAGGAAAATGTGGCCGTATTAAAAAAACTGAGAGAGATTTTTACCGTGATTCTGTTGCCAAACTTGGCATCCGAACAGTTCTATCAGTAAATGTGTTTTTGTGAACTTGTTCAAAGTCCTTCTGCACGGAGTTTATAGACAAATATACCTGGGTGCTGTTTAATTAATAGCCAAATATACCCGGGTGCTGTTGTTTAATTTACACCCAAATATACCCGGGTGCTGTTGTTTAATTTACACCCAAATATACCTGGGTGCTGTTGCAGTCATCCCCTAATATAACAGGGTACTGTTTAATTCATACCCTAATATACCAGGGTACTGTTTAATTCATACCCTAATATACCAGGGTACTGTTTAATTCATACCCTAATATAACAGGGTACTGTTTAATTCATACCCTAATATACCCGGGTACTGTTTAATTCATACCCTAATATACCAGGGTACTGTTTAATTCATACCCTAATATAACAGGGTACTGTTTAATTCATACCCTAATATACCAGGGTACTGTTTAATTCATACCCTAATTTAACAGGGTACTGTTTAATTCATACCCTAATATACCAGGGTACTGTTTAATTCATACCCTAATATACCAGGGTACTGTTTAATTCATACCCTAATATAACAGGGTACTGATTAATTCATACCCTAATATACCAGGGTACTGTTTAATTCATACCCTAATATAACAGGGTACTGTTTAATTCATACCCTAATATACCAGGGTACTGTTTAATTCATACCCTAATATAACAGGGTACTGTTTAATTCATACCCTAATATAACAGGGTACTGTTTAATTCATACCCTAATATAACAGGGTACTGTTTAATTCATACCCTAATATAACAGGGTACTGTTTAATTCATACCCTAATATAACAGGGTACTGTTTAATTCATACCCTAATATAACAGGGTACTGTTTAATTCATACCCTAATATACCAGGGTACTGTTTAATTCATACCCTAATATAACAGGGTACTGTTTAATTCATACCCTAATATAACAGGGTACTGTTTAATTCATACCCTCATATAACAGGGTACTGTTTAATTCATACCCTAATATACCCGGGTACTGTTTAATTCATACCCTAATATAACAGGGTACTGTTTTTAATTCATACCCTAATATAACAGGGTACTGTTTAATTCATACCCTAATATACCCGGGTACTGTTTAATTCATACCCTAATATACCCGGGTACTGTTTAATTCATACCCTAATATAACAGGGTACTGTTTAATTCATACCCTAATATAACAGGGTACTGTTTAATTCATACCCTAATATAACAGGGTACTGTTTAATTCATACCCTAATATAACAGGGTACTGTTTAATTCATACCCTAATATACCCGGGTACTGTTTAATTCATACCCTAATATAACAGGGTACTGTTTAATTCATACCCTAATATAACAGGGTACTGTTTAATTCATACCCTAATATACCCGGGTACTGTTTAATTCATACCCTAATATACCCGGGTACTGTTTAATTCATACCCTAATATAACAGGGTACTGTTTAATTCATACCCTAATATAACAGGGTACTGTTTAATTCATACCCTAATATAACAGGGTACTGTTTAATTCATACCCTAATATAACAGGGTACTGTTTAATTCATACCCTAATATACCCGGGTACTGTTTAATTCATACCCTAATATACCCGGGTACTGTTTAATTCATACCCTAATATACCCGGGTACTGTTTAATTCATACCTTAATATAACAGGGTACTGTTTAATTCATACCCTAATATACCAGGGTACTGTTTAATTCATACCTTAATATACCCGGGTACTGTTTAATTCATACCCTAATATAACAGGGTACTGTTTAATTCATACCCTAATATACCCGGGTACTGTTTAATTCATACCCTAATTGAACAGGGTACTGTTTAATTCATACCCTAATTGAACAGGGTACTGTTTAATTCATACCCTAATATACCCGGGTACTGTTTAATTCATACCCTAATTGAACAGGGTACTGTTTAATTCATACCCTAATATAACAGGGTACTGTTTAATTCATACCCTAATATAACAGGGTACTGTTTAATTCATACCCTAATATAACAGGGTACTGTTTAATTCATACCCTAATATACCCGGGTACTGTTTAATTCATACCCTAATATAACAGGGTACTGTTTAATTCATACCCTAATATACCAGGGTACTGTTTAATTCATACCCTAATATAACAGGGTACTGTTTAATTCATACCCTAATATACCAGGGTACTGTTTAATTCATACCTTAATATACCCGGGTACTGTTTAATTCATACCCTAATATACCAGGGTACTGTTTATTCATACCTTAATATACCCGGGTACTGTTTAATTCATACCCTAATATAACAGGGTACTGTTTAATTCATACCCTAATATAACAGGGTACTGTTTAATTCATACCCTAATATACCCAGGTACTGTTTAATTCATACCCTAATATACCCGGGTACTGTTTAATTCATACCCTAATATAACAGGGTACTGTTTAATTCATACCCTAATATAACAGGGTACTGTTTAATTCATACCCTAATATACCAGGGTACTGTTTAATTCATACCCTAATATAACAGGGTACTGTTTAATTCATACCCTAATATACCCGGGTACTGTTTAATTCATACCCTAATATACCCGGGTACTGTTTAATTCATACCTTAATATAACAGGGTACTGTTTAATTCATACCCTAATATAACAGGGTACTGTTTAATTCATACCCTAATATACCAGGGTACTGTTTAATTCATACCCTAATATAACAGGGTACTGTTTAATTCATACCCTAATATACCCGGGTACTGTTTAATTCATACCCTAATATACCCGGGTACTGTTTAATTAATACCCTAATATACCCGGGTACTGTTTAATTCATACCCTAATATACCAGGGTACTGTTTAATTCATACCCTAATATAACAGGGTACTGTTTAATTCATACCCTAATATACCAGGGTACTGTTTAATTCATACCCTAATATAACAGGGTACTGTTTAATTCATACCCTAATATAACAGGGTACTGTTTAATTCATACCCTAATATACCCGGGTACTGTTTAATTCATACCCTAATATAACAGGGTACTGTTTAATTCATACCCTAATATACCAGGGTACTGTATAATTCATACCCTAATATACCAGGGTACTGTTTAATTCATACCCTAATATAACAGGGTACTGTTTAATTCATACCCTAATATACCAGGTACTGTTTAATTCATACCCTAATATAACAGGGTACTGTTTAATTCATACCCTGATATAACAGGGTACTGTTTAATTCATACCCTAATATAACAGGGTACTGTTTAATTCATACCCTAATATACCCGGGTACTGTTTAATTCATACCCTAATATACCAGGGTACTGTTTAATTCATACCCTAATATACCAGGGTACTGTTTAATTCATACCCTAATATACCAGGGTACTGTTTAATTCATACCCTAATATAACAGGGTACTGTTTAATTCATACCCTAATATACCAGGGTACTGTTTAATTCATACCTTAATATACCCGGGTACTGTTTAATTCATACCTTAATATACCCGGGTACTGTTTAATTCATACCCTAATATACCAGGGTACTGTATAATTCATACCCTAATATACCAGGGTACTGTTTAATTCATACCCTAATATACCAGGGTACTGTTTAATTCATACCCTAATATAACAGGGTACTGTTTAATTCATACCCTAATATACCAGGGTACTGTTTAATTCATACCCTAATATAACAGGGTACTGTTTAATTCATACCCTAATATAACAGGGTACTGTTTAATTCATACCCTAATATACCCGGGTACTGTTTAATTCATACCCTAATATAACAGGGTACTGTTTAATTCATACCCTAATATACCAGGGTACTGTTTAATTCATACCCTAATATACCAGGGTACTGTTTAATTCATACCCTAATATAACAGGGTACTGTTTAATTCATACCCTAATATACCAGGTACTGTTTAATTCATACCCTAATATAACAGGGTACTGTTTAATTCATACCCTGATATAACAGGGTACTGTTTAATTCATACCCTAATATAACAGGGTACTGTTTAATTCATACCCTAATATACCCGGGTACTGTTTAATTCATACCCTAATATACCAGGGTACTGTTTAATTCATACCCTAATATACCAGGGTACTGTTTAATTCATACCCTAATATACCAGGGTACTGTTTAATTCATACCCTAATATAACAGGGTACTGTTTAATTCATACCCTAATATACCAGGGTACTGTTTAATTCATACCTTAATATACCCGGGTACTGTTTAATTCATACCTTAATATACCCGGGTACTGTTTAATTCATACCCTAATATACCAGGGTACTGTTTAATTCATACCCTAATATAACAGGGTACTGTTTAATTCATACCCTAATATAACAGGGTGCTTTTTAATTCATACCCTAATATAACAGGGTGCTGTTTAATTCATACCCTAATATAACAGGGTACTGTTTAATTCATACCCTAATATACCCGGGTACTGTTTAATTCATACCTTAATATACCAGGGTACTGTTTAATTCATACCCTAATATAACAGGGTACTGTTTAATTCATACCCTAATATATCAGGGTACTGTTTAATTCATACCCTAATATAACAGGGTACTGTTTAATTCATACCCTAATATAACAGGGTACTGTTTAATTCATACCCTAATATAACAGGGTACTGTTTAATTCATACCCTAATATAACAGGGTACTGTTTAATTCATACCTTAATATACCAGGGTACTGTTTAATTCATACCTTAATATACCCGGGTACTGTTTAATTCATACCCTAATATACCAGGGTACTGTTTAATTCATACCTTAATATACCCGGGTACTGTTTAATTCATACCCTAATATACCAGGGTACTGTTTAATTCATACCCTAATATAACAGGGTACTGTTTAATTCATACCCTAATTGAACAGGGTACTGTTTAATTCATACCCTAATATACCCGGGTACTGTTTAATTCATACCCTAATATACCCGGGTACTGTTTAATTCATACCCTAATATACCCGGGTACTGTTTAATTCATACCTTAATATAACAGGGTACTGTTTAATTCATACCCTAATATAACAGGGTACTGTTTAATTCATACCCTAATATACCAGGGTACTGTTTAATTCATACCCTAATATAACAGGGTACTGTTTAATTCATACCCTAATATACCAGGGTACTGTTTAATTCATACCTTAATATACCCGGGTACTGTTTAATTCATACCCTAATATAACAGGGTACTGTTTAATTCATACCCTAATATAACAGGGTACTGTTTAATTCATACCCTAATATACCAGGGTACTGTTTAATTCATACCCTGATATAACAGGGTACTGTTTAATTCATACCCTAATATAACAGGGTACTGTTTAATTCATACCCTAATATACCCGGGTACTGTTTAATTCATACCCTAATATACCAGGGTACTGTTTAATTCATACCCTAATATAACAGGGTACTGTTTAATTCATACCCTAATATACCAGGGTACTGTTTAATTCATACCCTAATATAACAGGGTACTGTTTAATTCATACCCTAATATACCAGGGTACTGTTTAATTCATACCCTAATATACCAGGGTACTGTTTAATTCATACCCTAATATACCAGGGTACTGTTTAATTCATACCCTAATATAACAGGGTACTGTTTAATTCATACCCTAATTGAACAGGGTACTGTTTAATTCATACCCTAATTGAACAGGGTACTGTTTAATTCATACCCTAATATAACAGGGTACTGTTGCAGTCATCCCCAGTTTGCCTGCTCTACACTTCTTTCCTTCTGGCTTCGGATCGACTGTTGTTTAATTTATAACCACAGAGAAGACGACTTTGGAATAGTTGGATGTTATTTATGATTCAAAGCCCTTCACTTAGGACCGAGTGACGAGGACATAGTATTGTGACTTCCTCCACATCTGTTTTTCACAGGGTGTCTGATGAAACATGCATGACTCTGTGACTGGTAGGAACCCGGGGGGGGCTCTCAGAGGGGAAAGAGGAGCACTTAGAGTGGCAGAGAGACAGTCACAGGACACGTTGGTTAGAGACTCACTCTGTCTGCATGGCATTCCTCTCAACGTTAACCTGTTTTATGCTAGCATTGTGACATCTCCAACAACGTCGTGGCGAGCTTACTATCTTTCATGGCCAAATAACTCTGTTTTTCACGTCATCCAACAAATGTAAACGCTTGGAGTCGGCTAAACGGCGTTGGCACTTGGATTGGAACCGATGCTTTGGTCAGATGACATGAACATAGAGCTCTTTGGCGTCAGGCACCACCAAGTGGTGGGTTTGGCGTCGAACTGAGTACGTCTAAGCAGAAAAGAACCCCATCCTTACTGCAAAATATGGTGGTGGATCTTTGATGTTATGGGCCTGTTCTGCTTCAACTGGTCCTGGATTCCTTGTTAATGTCAACGGCATCACGAACTGGTTGCCTCTGCCAGGAGACTGAAACGTGGCCTCAAGTGGATCTTCCAACAAGACAATAACCCCCCCAAAAAACACATCAAAATCCACAAAGAAATTGTTAATTAGCCACAAAATCAACCATTTTTTGCTACGGCCATCTCAGTCTTCTCACTTGAAATCCATTGAACACCCTGTCGTTTTGAATTGAAGAGGGCAGTTCATAAACACAGACAAAAGGATTTCAAGAAATCTGGACAGGTTCTGTTTTCGAGGGATGGTCTAACATCCCCTCCCAATGTGTTCTCCAATATCATAACACATTTTAGAGGAAATGCTCAATGTCATTATCCTCAAGGTGAGATATGTGCTGTAGGGGGGGTGTTGCCTAGGCAACCGAAGACTCGTTCGCTACAACACCTTGCTTGTTTAAGTAAGGAGCAACAAAGCTCCGTCATGTTGTAGAGGTCACGTTACCGTAGAAACTGACTCGACTGCATGAATGCCCGGCCGTCCCGTCTTCAGTCAGCCGTTCGTTCCACAGTTATTTTATTTTCACGAGTGTCTTCATCCGTAATCGTCGGTAACGCGGTTGTACGGTAATTGTGGGCTTTTCTTTTTAGTTTTTAGCGCCCCCTTGTGTGCTATGCCGGTAATACCGTAAATCATGGGATGGCAGAAGAATGGTATGATGATATGAAAATCTGTATACCGCTCAAGCCTAGTGCGTGGGTACAGTAGATAGGTGAATATAGCAATGGCATGTAGTCACATGCACCACTATACTGTGACTGTCTGGAGCTAACCTTAACCCCACAGCCCAATGGTACAGTCTGACAGGGGGATGTTCACTAGTCTGGAAATAACCTGGGCCCAATGGTACAGTCTGACAGGGGGATGTTCACTAGTCTGGAAATAACCTGGGCCCAATGGTACAGTCTGACAGGGGGATGTTCACTAGTCTGGAAGACTTAAAATAATTTTACATTCTTACTCCATTTCCTTATGTACCCTGTCCGTCCGCTGGCTGTCCTCTCTTAGCTCAGCTTCCGTTTATGGAAATACACATTAACTACTTTAGTATTTTAAGCAGCTAGGGGTCACGTACTCCTGGAATATGTACACATTGAGGACAAGGCATTGATTAGTGTGACATACTGTATTTGAATGCTGTATCAATATGGTATTACATAATAGTTTTAGCACAATACAATTGGGCATTGTAATGATGTGTTGGCCACACACACACACACACACACACACACACACACACACACACACACACACACACACACACACACACACACACACACACACACACACACACACACGTTGCATAAGTATTTTTTGTCACTCAAGGGAGTCACAATTTAGCGACAACTAAGTATTTTTTTAAACTCCTGCTTTTAGCTGTATGTGTCTGTAGATCCTACATGCAGAATTACTGTCTTACCGCAATTAGCCCTGAAATATGTAGTTTGACAGTGACTGTTTTGGGGCTTGCAGGTAGCCTAGCAGTTAGGAGCGTTGGGCCAGTAACCAAAAGGTTGCTGGTTTCGAATCCCCGAGCTAACTAGGTGCGAAATATGCCAATGTGCCCTTGAGCAAGGCACTTAACTTGTTAGTTGCTCTGGAGAGTCTGCGAAATGATGGAAAATGGAAGCTGTGCTGTGCCATTTTCCCCTCCATTTTCCCCCACGTGGCCCAGCTCCCTAGCGTTTAGAGCTCCAGCCAATGAGCTTCAGCACCTCGCCATTTGAGTGACAGCTAGCAAGATGCACACACAGCAGAGAGAGAGTGAGAGTGATGACGTGGTGCACATATCTGCTCATACAGAGGCTTTCAGGAGTTGTCTCTGCTCATACAGAGGCTTTCAGGAGTCATCTCTCCTCATACAGAGGCTTTCAGGAGTCGTCTCTCCTCATACAGAGGCTTTCAGGAGTCGTCTCTCCTCATACAGAGGCTTTCAGGAGTCGTCTCTCCTCATACAGAGGCTTTCAGGAGTCGTCTCTCCTCATACAGAGGCTTTCAGGAGTCGTCTCTCCTCATACAGAGGCTTTCAGGAGTCGTCTCTCCTCATACAGAGGCTTTCAGGAGTCGTCTCTGCTCATACAGAGGCTTTCAGGAGTCGTCTCTCCTCATACAGAGGGTGTCAGGAGTCGTCTCTCCTCATACAGAGGGTGTCAGGAGTCGTCTCTCCTCATACAGAGGCTTTCAGGAGTCGTCTCTGCTCATACAGAGGCTTTCAGGAGTCGTCTCTGCTCATACAGAGGCTTTCAGGAGTCGTCTCTCCTCATACAGAGGCTTTCAGGAGTCGTCTCTCCTCATACAGAGGCTTTCAGGAGTCGTCTCTCCTCATACAGAGGCTTTCAGGAGTCGTCTCTCCTCATACAGAGGCTTTCAGGAGTCGTCTCTCCTCATACAGAGGCTTTCAGGAGTCGTCTCTGCTCATACAGAGGCTTTCAGGAGTCGTCTCTGCTCATACAGAGGCTTTCAGGAGTCGTCTCTGCTCATACAGAGGCTTTCAGGAGTCGTCTCTCCTCATACAGAGGCTTTCAGGAGTCGTCTCTCCTCATACAGAGGCTTTCAGGAGTCGTCTCTGCTCATACAGAGGCTTTCAGGAGTCGTCTCTCCTCATACAGAGGGTGTCAGAAGTCGTCTCTCCTCATACAGAGGGTGTCAGAAGTCGTCTCTCCTCATACAGAGGGTGTCAGGAGTCGTCTCTCCTCATACAGAGGCTTTCAGGAGTCGTCTCTCCTCATACAGAGGCTTTCAGGAGTCGTCTCTCCTCATACAGAGGCTTTCAGGAGTCGTCTCTCCTCATACAGAGGCTTTCAGGAGTCGTCTCTGCTCATACAGAGGCTTTCAGGAGTCGTCTCTGCTCATACAGAGGCTTTCAGGAGTCGTCTCTCCTCATACAGAGGCTTTCAGGAGTCATCTCTCCTCATACAGAGGGTGTCAGAAGTCATCTCTGCTCATACAGAGGCTTTCAGAAGTATTCACCCTCCTTGGATCTGTCATAGTAGATTTGAAATTGATTTATTTGTTATTTTTTTGTTTCATTGATCTACACAAAATACTCCACTATGTTAAAGTGAAAAGAAATGTTAACAAATGAATACAAATATAATAACTAAAATATAGTTGTTGCAAAAGTGTATTCACCCCTTTTTGTTTAGGCCTAAATAACATTTACTACATGAGTTCAGGAGTCAAATGTGGTATAACAAGTTACATGGACATTTAACAAATAACAAGTTACATGGACTCACTCTGTGTGAAAGAATAGCAGTTGACATGGTTTTTAAATGACTATTCCTTCCTCTGTTCCCCCGTACATCATCTGTAAGGTTCCTCCAGTCAACTAGTGAATTTCAAGCACAAGATTCAACTACAAAAGACAGTGGGAGCTTTTGGAAAGCCTCAAAGAAGGGCATTGATTGGTAGATGGGTAACAATAACACATCAGACATTGAATATCTCTTTTTTAAGTATGGTGAAGTTAATAACTATGCTTCGTCCTTCTGAACTGAGCTGAAGCACAGGAATGAAACTGCTCAGGGATGTTACCATGAGGCCATATTCGAAAACATGCATTCTGTATTCAACAAGGCACTGTAATACTGCAAAGAAACATGGCAAAGGAATATACTTTTTTGGCCTAAATACAAAGCCTTGTGTTTGGGGCAAATCCAAAACAACACATCACTGAGGGCCTTCTTATTGTCCAGCATGGTGGTGACTGCATCATGTTATGGGAATAGTTGACATTGGCAAAGAGTGGGGAGTTTTTCAGGACAAAAATAAATGGGATGGCGCGAAGCACAGGCAAAATTCTTAGAGGTAATCTAGCTTCAGTCTGCATTCCACCAGACACTGGGAGGGAAATTCACCTTTCAGCATGGCAATAACCTACAACACAAGGCCACATCTACACTGGAGTTGCTTACCAAGAAGACAGTGAATGTTCCTGAGTTACAGTTTTGACTTAAATCTGGTTGACATTCTATGGCAAGACCTGAAAATTAATGTCTATCCATTTAAAAAAAAAATGTAATCTTTATTTAACTAGGCAAGTCAGTTAAGAACAAGTTCTTCTTTACAATGATGGCTTACCGAGGAACAGTGGGCCTTGTTCAGGGGCAGAAGGACAGATTTTTACCTTGTAAGCTCGGGATTCGATCCAGCAACCTTTCTGTTACTGGCCCAACGCTCTAACCGCTAGGCTACCTGTCGCCCCAAACTTATGAAAGACTTATGAAAGACTTAAGAAAAGTTTGACGATTTATGAAAAGAATAATGGGCTAATGTTACACAATCCAGGTGTGTAAAGCTCTTAGGGATTTACCCAGAAACACTCACAGCTGTAATCGCTGCCAAAGGTGATTCTAACATGTATTGACTCAAGGGTGTGAATATGATAACACTTTATTTGGATAGCCCTGAAGGACTTTGCAGACCTGTACGTTGGATTCAGTCTATTACGATTATCACAGCACACTGCAATGTGACCAGATTAAAATCTGGATATCAACCTGGCCAGATTGTACGATTTGCTTCAGTTCTGTCGTCACATTCTGCCATTGGCTTGCGAGGCTACGTCAAATGTAGCCGTATTTTTGATCTGATCATATGCCGACACCAGCAGTATCAGCCTCTCTCTACGCTTTATGAGCGAGTGAAGCGAGTTCGGGAAAAACGGAAAGTTTGTCACGTTCTGACCTTTATTTCCTTTGTTTTTTGTCTTTATTTTAGTATGGTCAGGGCGTGAGTTGGGGTGGGCAGTCTATGTTTGTTTATCTATGTTTTTCTATTTCTGTGTTTGGCCTGATATGGTTCTCAATCAGAGGCAGGTGTTAGTCATTGTCTCTGATTGGGAACCATATTTAGGTAGCCTGTTTTGTGTTGGGTTTTGTGGGTGGTTGTTTTCTGTTTTTTTCACATTTGTTGTTTTTGTATTTTGAGTGTTCACCTTCATTAAAGAAGATGAACAATTACCACGCTGCACCTTGGTCCTCTTCTTCTCCTCCAGACGACAACCGTTACAAAGTTTGCATCTTAGAAATTGTTTTCACATACAAACTTTATACGTCCGACGTCAGAATCGAACAACGTGGTCGAATGTTTGTTTTGATTTGGTGCATTTATCAAAAATCCCATCAGCCAGCCTGATTTTTAGATGTGTCCATGTAAACAGGATTAATAGTGAAATCATTCTTCTTACAAAGCATGTAAACATTTTAATTAAACTATAATATTAATTTGACTATCCACAATAATCGTATTATTGTGTGCGTACTCAGTGGCGACCGTGTTCCTATTGGTCAGTCACTGGGATCGGATCGTAGCACCGTCCACACTACACGATAAAGGCAAAAAAGAATCAGACACTGCCAGAACTTTGTGGGAGCCTAGACCCTGTCGCAGACCTAGACCCTGTCGCAGGCCTAGACCCTGTCGCAGACCTAGACCCCGTCGCAGACCTAGACCCTGTCGCTGGCGCAGGCCTAGACCCTGTCGCAGGCCTAGACCCCGTCACAGACCTAGACCCTGTCGCTGGCGCAGGCCTAGACCCCGTCGCAGACCTAGACCCCGTCGCAGACCTAGACCCCGTCCCCGTCGCAGACCTAGACCCCGTCGCAGACCTAGACCCCGTCGCAGACCTAGACCCCGTCCCCGTCGCAGACCTAGACCCCGTCGCAGACCTAGACCCCGTCACAGACCTAGACCCCGTCACAGACCTAGACCCTGTCGCTGGCGCAGACCTAGACCCCGTCGCAGACCTAGACCCCGTCGCAGACCTAGACCCCGTCGCAGGCCTAGACCCCGTCACAGACCTAGACCCTGTCGCTGGCGCAGACCTAGACCCCGTCGCAGACCTAGACCCCGTCGCAGACCTAGACCCCGTCGCAGACCTAGACCCCGTCGCAGACCTAGACCCCGTCGCAGACCTAGACCCCGTCGCAGACCTAGACCCCGTCGCAGACCTAGACCCCGTCACAGACCTAGACCCCGTCGCAGACCTAGACCCTGTCCCCGTCACAGACCTAGACCCTGTCGCAGACCTAGACCCCGTCGCAGACCTAGACCCCGTCGCAGGCCTAGACCCCGTCGCAGACCTAGACCCCGTCGCAGACCTAGACCCCGTCGCAGACCTAGACCCCGTCGCAGACCTAGACCCCGTCGCAGGCCTAGACCCCGTCGCAGGCCTAGACCCCGTCGCAGACCTAGACCCCGTCGCAGACCTAGACCCCGTCGCAGACCTAGACCCCGTCGCAGACCTAGACCCCGTCGCAGACCTAGACCCCGTCGCAGACCTAGACCCCGTCGCAGACCTAGACCCCGTCCCCGTCGCAGACCTAGACCCCGTCGCAGACCTAGACCCCGTCGCAGACCTAGACCCCGTCGCAGACCTAGACCCCGTCGCAGACCTAGACCCCGTCGCAGACCTAGACCCCGTCGCAGACCTAGACCCCGTCGCAGACCTAGACCCCGTCGCAGACCTAGACCCCGTCCCCGTCGCAGACCTAGACCCCGTCGCAGGCCTAGACCCCGTCGCAGGCCTAGACCCCGTCGCAGACCTAGACCCCACCCTGTCGCAGACCTAGACCCCGTCGCAGACCTAGACCCCGTCGCAGACCTAGACCCTGTCGCAGACCTAGACCCCGTCCCCGTCGCAGACCTAGACCCCGTCGCAGACCTAGACCCCGTCCCCGTCGCAGACCTAGACCCCGTCGCAGGCCTAGACCCCGTCGCAGGCCTAGACCCCGTCGCAGACCTAGACCCCGTCGCAGACCTAGACCCCGTCGCAGACCTAGACCCCGTCGCAGACCTAGACCCCGTCGCAGACCTAGACCCCGTCGCAGACCTAGACCCCGTCGCAGACCTAGACCCCGTCGCAGACCTAGACCCCGTCGCAGACCTAGACCCCGTCGCAGACCTAGACCCCGTCCCCGTCGCAGACCTAGACCCCGTCGCAGACCTAGACCCCGTCCCCGTCGCAGACCTAGACCCCGTCGCAGGCCTAGACCCCGTCGCAGGCCTAGACCCCGTCGCAGACCTAGACCCCGTCGCAGACCTAGACCCCGTCGCAGACCTAGACCCCGTCGCAGACCTAGACCCCGTCGCAGACCTAGACCCCGTCGCAGACCTAGACCCCGTCGCAGACCTAGACCCCGTCGCAGACCTAGACCCTGTCGCAGACCTAGACCCCGTCCCCGTCGCAGACCTAGACCCCGTCGCAGACCTAGACCCCGTCGCAGACCTAGACCCCGTCGCAGACCTAGACCCCGTCGCAGACCTAGACCCCGTCGCAGACCTAGACCCCGTCGCAGACCTAGACCCCGTCGCAGACCTAGACCCCGTCGCAGACCTAGACCCCGTCCCCGTCGCAGACCTAGACCCCGTCGCAGACCTAGACCCCGTCGCAGACCTAGACCCCGTCGCAGACCTAGACCCCGTCGCAGACCTAGACCCCGTCGCAGACCTAGACCCCGTCGCAGACCTAGACCCCGTCGCAGGCCTAGACCCCGTCGCAGACCTAGACCCCGTCGCAGACCTAGACCCCGTCGCAGACCTAGACCCCGTCGCAGACCTAGACCCCGTCGCAGACCTAGACCCCGTCGCAGACCTAGACCCTGTCGCAGACCTAGACCCCGTCCCCGTCGCAGACCTAGACCCCGTCCCCGTCGCAGACCTAGACCCTGTCCCCGTCGCAGACCTAGACCCCGTCCCCGTCGCAGGCCTAGACCCCGTCGCAGACCCCGTCCCCGTCGCAGACCTAGACCCCGTCGCAGACCTAGACCCCGTCGCAGACCTAGACCCCGTCGCAGACCTAGACCCCGTCGCAGACCTAGACCCCGTCGCAGACCTAGTCCCCGTCGCAGACCTAGACCCCGTCGCAGACCTAGACCCCGTCGCAGACCTAGACCCCGTCGCAGACCTAGACCCCGTCGCAGACCTAGACCCCGTCCCCGTCGCAGGCCTAGACCCCGTCGCAGGCCTAGACCCCGTCGCAGACCTAGACCCCGTCGCAGACCTAGACCCCGTCGCAGACCTAGACCCCGTCCCCGTCGCAGACCTAGACCCTGTCGCAGGCCTAGACCCCGTCGCAGACCTAGACCCCGTCGCAGACCTAGACCCTGTCCCCGTCGCAGACCTAGACCCCGTCGCAGACCTAGACCCCGTCGCAGGCCTAGACCCCGTCGCAGACCTAGACCCCGTCGCAGACCTAGACCCCGTCGCAGGCCTAGACCCCGTCCCCGTCGCAGACCTAGACCCCGTCGCAGACCTAGACCCCGTCGCAGACCTAGACCCCGTCGCAGACCTAGACCCCGTCGCAGACCTAGACCCCGTCCCCGTCGCAGACCTAGACCCCGTCGCAGACCTAGACCCTGTCGCAGACCTAGACCCCGTCGCAGACCTAGACCCCGTCGCAGACCTAGACCCCGTCCCCGTCGCAGACCTAGACCCCGTCGCAGACCTAGACCCCGTCGCAGACCTAGACCCCGTCGCAGACCTAGACCCCGTCCCCGTCGCAGACCTAGACCCTGTCGCAGACCTAGACCCCGTCGCAGACCTAGACCCCGTCGCAGACCTAGACCCCGTCGCAGGCCTAGACCCCGTCCCCGTCGCAGACCTAGACCCCGTCGCAGACCTAGACCCCGTCGCAGACCTAGACCCTGTCGCAGACCTAGACCCCGTCGCAGACCTAGACCCCGTCGCAGGCCTAGACCCCGTCCCCGTCGCAGACCTAGACCCTGTCGCAGACCTAGACCCTGTCGCAGACCTAGACCCTGTCCCTGTCGCAGACCTAGACCCTGTCGCAGACCTAGACCCTGTCGCAGACCTAGACCCTGTCGCAGACCTAGACCCCGTCGCAGACCTAGACCCCGTCGCAGACCTAGACCCTGTCCCCGTCGCAGACCTAGACCCCGTCGCAGACCTAGACCCCGTCGCAGACCTAGACCCCGTCGCAGACCTAGACCCTGTCGCAGACCTAGACCCTGTCGCCGTCGCAGGCCTAGACCCTGTCCCCGTCGCAGACCTAGACCCTGTCGCAGACCTAGACCCTGTCGCAGACCTAGACCCCGTCGCAGACCTAGACCCCGTCACAGACCTAGACCCTGTCCCCGTCGCAGACCTAGACCCCGTCGCAGACCTAGACCCCGTCGCAGACCTAGACCCCGTCGCAGACCTAGACCCCGTCGCAGACCTAGACCCCGTCGCAGACCTAGACCCCGTCGCAGACCTAGACCCCGTCGCAGACCTAGACCCCGTCCCCGTCGCAGACCTAGACCCCGTCGCAGACCTAGACCCCGTCGCAGACCTAGACCCCGTCGCAGACCTAGACCCCGTCCCCGTCGCAGACCTAGACCCCGTCGCAGACCTAGACCCTGTCCCCGTCGCAGGCCTAGACCCCGTCGCAGACCTAGACCCCGTCCCCGTCGCAGACCTAGACCCTGTCCCCGTCGCAGACCTAGACCCCGTCGCAGACCTAGACCCCGTCGCAGACCTAGACCCCGTCACAGACCTAGACCCTGTCGCTGGCGCAGACCTAGACCCCGTCGCAGACCTAGACCCCGTCGCAGACCTAGACCCCGTCGCAGACCTAGACCCCGTCGCAGACCTAGACCCCGTCCCCGTCGCAGACCTAGACCCCGTCCCCGTCGCAGACCTAGACCCCGTCGCAGACCTAGACCCCGTCGCAGACCTAGACCCTGTCGCAGACCTAGACCCTGTCGCAGACCTAGACCCCGTCCCCGTCGCAGACCTAGACCCCGTCGCAGACCTAGACCCCGTCGCAGACCTAGACCCCGTCCCCGTCGCAGACCTAGACCCCGTCCCCGTCGCAGACCTAGACCCCGTCCCCGTCGCAGACCTAGACCCCGTCCCCGTCGCAGACCTAGACCCCGTCGCAGACCTAGACCCCGTCGCAGACCTAGACCCCGTCGCAGGCCTAGACCCCGTCGCAGACCTAGACCCCGTCGCAGACCTAGACCCTGTCGCAGACCTAGACCCCGTCGCAGACCTAGACCCCGTCCCCGTCGCAGACCTAGACCCCGTCGCAGACCTAGACCCCGTCGCAGACCTAGACCCCGTCGCAGACCTAGACCCGTCCCGTCGCAGACCTAGACCCCGTCCCCGTCGCAGACCTAGACCCCGACCCCGTCGCAGACCTAGACCCCGTCGCAGACCTAGACCCCGTCGCAGACCTAGACCCCGTCGCAGACCTAGACCCCGTCGCAGGCCTAGACCCCGTCGCAGGCCTAGACCCCGTCGCAGACCTAGACCCCGTCGCAGACCTAGACCCCGTCGCAGACCTAGACCCCGTCGCAGACCTAGACCCCGTCGCAGACCTAGACCCCGTCGCAGGCCTAGACCCCGTCGCAGGCCTAGACCCCGTCGCAGACCTAGACCCCGTCGCAGGCCTAGACCCCGTCGCAGACCTAGACCCCGTCCCCGTCGCAGACCTAGACCCCGTCGCAGACCTAGACCCCGTCGCAGACCTAGACCCCGTCCCCGTCGCAGACCTAGACCCCGTCGCAGACCTAGACCCCGTCGCAGACCTAGACCCTGTCGCAGACCTAGACCCCGTCGCAGACCTAGACCCCGTCGCAGACCTAGACCCTGTCGCAGACCTAGACCCCGTCGCAGACCTAGACCCCGTCCCCGTCGCAGACCTAGACCCCGTCCCCGTCGCAGACCTAGACCCCGTCGCAGACCTAGACCCCGTCGCAGACCTAGACCCCGTCGCAGACCTAGACCCCGTCGCAGACCTAGACCCCGTCGCAGACCTAGACCCTGTCGCAGACCTAGACCCTGTCGCAGACCTAGACTCTGTCACACTAAACGAGCCAAGACCTCCGACAATCGTTTTCCCACGACGTGGACATTTTGTCTGGGACGGCAAAATTGTATAGTCTGCTAAGGCCTTATCCTAACTCTAAAGTTAACCCCTAGCCCCAACTCTAACCTTAACCTTTACACTTATTCTAATCCTTAAACCAACTGTAACCTTTACCCTTATTCTAATCCTTAAACCAACTGTAACCTTTACCCTTATTCTAATCCTTAAACCAACTGTAACCTTTACCCTTATTCTAATCCTTAAACCAACTGTAACCTTTACCCTTATTCTAATCCTTAAACCAACTGTAACCTTTACCCTTATTCTAATCCTTAAACCAACTGTAACCTTTACCCTTATTCTAATCCTTAAACCAACTGTAACCTTTACCCTTATTCTAATCCTTAAACCAACTGTAACCTTTACCCTTATTCTAATCCTTAAACCAACTGTAACCTTTACCCTTATTCTAATCCTTAAACCAACTGTAACCTTTACCCTTATTCTAATCCTTAAACCAACTGTAACCTTAGCCCTTATTCTAATCCTTAAACCAACTGTAACCTTTACCCTTATTCTAATCCTTAAACCAACTGTAACCTTTACCCTTATTCTAATCCTTAAACCAACTGTAACCTTTACCCTTATTCAAATCCTTAAACCAACTGTAACCTTTACCCTTATTCTAATCCTTAAACCAACTGTAACCTTTACCCTTATTCTAATCCTTAAACCAACTGTAACCTTTACCCTTATTCTAATACTTAAACCAACTGTAACCTTTACCCTTATTCTAATCCTTAAACCAACTGTAACCTTTACCCTTATTCTAATCCTTAAACCAACTGTAACCTTTACCCTTATTCTAATCCTTAAACCAACTGTAACCTTTACCCTTATTCTAATCCTTAAACCAACTGTAACCTTTACACTTATTCTAATCCTTAAACCAACTGTAACCTTTACCCTTATTCTAATCCTTAAACCAACTGTAACCTTTACCCTTATTCTAATCCTTAAACCAACTGTAACCTTAAGCAACTGCTTGCTATCAACATATTTTATTTATTTAACTAGGCAATGTTATCATTTCTTATCATTTACTAGTCTAAAAATATAGTGGTAATTCTAAAGCAATGAAGTCATTGATAATCTCACCAGGTCTTGTTTTAAAATGTGTATTTATGTTGTCGGGGGTTTGAAACAGTCGGAATCAGAGTCATTAGTAGAACAGGTTCAAATGAACAAACCACTTTCTACATTTAGGGTACATCTAGGCATTATTTGTTAACGTAGGCATAGGCTATTCATATGACTGTAATGCTACATATTTAAATAAATCAACAGCCGGCATGCAGTAGGCCAAGAATACATTTGGTATTTTCACATAAGAAAATGTTGGTCAAAACATACAGGCTACCCTACATCGTATCTAAACATAAAATAAATAAAAGGTGATCTTTCTGGTACATAGACTTGGTGTCGATGCTGCTGAAGATGAGGAGTGTGATGAAGCAGACAGCCAATAGGCTACGAGTTGAGAGGGGAGCTGCACTCAGTGGAGAAAGTGAAAAAGATTGGGATGTCACTTTCGCAAGTCAGGGGTCAGTGATGACAAGCTACAGGGGTAGGCTGTGTAAAGGAAGAGTTTGGGAAAGAGCTCAACATGAAATTGGACTGCAGCTCTCCGTGGGACAGTCTGGCAGATATTGTAAATATTGTGTGTAACACAATGCTATTTGCAGTGGCATGGTAGGACAACCCGTTGACTGCAGCCGTTTCTGCTAGAATTTCATCCAGTTCGACTTGAGGTAAGACTACATTGTTCTAGGACGCTTTGCTGCTAAAACCCCCTCTCTGAACGTGCTGAAACCCCTCCCCTCTCTGAACGTGCTGACACCCCCCCCCCCTCTCTGAACGTGCTGAAACCCCCCCTCTCTGAACGTGCTGAAACCCCCCCCCCTCTGAATGTGCTGAAACCCCCCCTCTCTGAACGTGCTGAAACCCCCCCCCCCTCTGAACGTGCTAAACCCCCCCCCCTTCTCTGAACGTCCTGAAACCCCCCCTCCCCCCTCTGAACTTGCTAAACCCCCCCCCCCTCTCTGAACGTCCTGAACCCCCCCTCTCTGAACGTCCTGAAACCCCCCCCCCCTCTCTGAACGTCCTGAACCCCCCCCTCTCTGAACGTCCTGAAACCCCCATCTCTGAACGTCCTGAACACCCCCCCCCCTCTGAACGTGCTAACCCCCCCCCCCTCTGAACGTCCTGAAACCCCCCCCCCCCTGAACGTGCTAAAAAAAAAAAAAAAAAAACATCTCTGAACGTCCTGAAACCCCCCCCCTCTCTGAACGTCCTGAAACCCCCCCTCTCTGAACGTCCTGAAACCCCCTCCCCTCTCTGAACGTCCTGAAACCCCCCCCCATCTCTGAACGTCCTGAAACCCCCCCCCCATCTCTGAACGTCCTGAAACCCCCCCCTCTCTGAACGTCCTGAAACCCCCCTCTCTGAACGTCCTGAACCCCCCCCCATCTCTGAACGTCCTGAACACCCCCCCCCCCTCTGAACGTGCTAAACCCCCCCCCCTCTGAACGTCCTGAACCCCCCCCCCCTCTGAACGTCCTAAACCCCCCATCTCTGAACGTCCTGAAACCCCCCCCCATCTCTGAACGTCCTGAACCCCCCCCTCTCTGAACGTCCTGAACCCCCCCCCTCTCTGAACGTCCTGAACCCCCCCCCTCTCTGAACGTCCTGAAACCCCCCCCTCTCTGAACGTCCTGAAACCCCCCCCCCTCTCTGAACGTCCTGAAACCCCCCCTCTGAACGTCCTGAACCCCCCCCTCTCTGAACGTCCTGAACCCCCCCCATCTCTGAACGTCCTGAACACCCCCCCCCTCTGAACGTGCTAAACCCCCCCCCTGAACGTCCTGAAACCCCCCCCCCTCTGAACGTCCTAAACCCCCCATCTCTGAACGTCCTGAAACCCCCCCCCATCTCTGAACGTCCTGAAACCCCCCCCCATCTCTGAACGTCCTGAAACCCCCCCCCATCTCTGAACGTCCTGAAACCCCCCCCCTCTCTGAACGTGCTAACCCCCCCCTCTCTGAACGTCCTGAAACCCCCCCTCTCTGAACGTCCTGAACCCCCCCCATCTCTGAACGTCCTGAACACCCCCCCCTCTGAACGTGCTAAACCCCCCCCCCCTCTGAACGTCCTGAAACCCCCCCCCCTGAACGTGCTAAAACCCCCCCCTCTCTGAACGTCCTGAAACCCCCCCCCATCTCTGAACGTCCTGAAAACCCCCCCCCATCTCTGAACGTCCTGAAACCCCCCCTCTCTGAACGTCCTGAAACCCCCCCCCCTCTCTGAACGTCCTGAAACCCCCCCCATCTCTGAACGTCCTGAACCCCCCCTCTCTGAACGTCCTGAACCCCCCCTCTCTGAACGTCCTGAAACCCCCCCCTTTCTGAACGTCCTGAGAACCCCCCCCATCTCTGAACGTCCTGAAACCCCCCCCTCTCTGAACGTCCTGAAACCCCCCCCCCCCCTCTGAACGTCCTGAAACCCCTCCCCCCTCTGAACGTCCTGAACCCCCCCCTCTCTGAACGTCCTGAAACCCCCCCCTCTCTGAACGTCCTGAAACCCCCCCCATCTCTGAACGTCCTGAACCCCCCCCTCTCTGAACGTCCTGAACCCCCCCCCATCTCTGAACGTCCTGAAACCCCCCCTCTCTGAACGTCCTGAACCCCCCCATCTCTGAACGTCCTGAACCCCCCTCTCTCTGAACGTCCTGAACCCCCCCCCCCCTCTGAACGTGCTGAAACCCCCCCCCCATCTCTGAACGTCCTGAAACCCCCCCCTCTCTGAACGTCCTGAACCCCCCCCTCTCTGAACGTCCTGAACCCCCCCCTCTCTGAACGTCCTGAACCCCCCCCATCTCTGAACGTCCTGAACACCCCCTCCCCTCTGAACGTGCTAAACCCCCCCCATCTCTGAACGTCCTGAAACCCCCCCCCCCTCTGAACGTCCTGAACCCCCCCCCCCCTCTGAACGTGCTGAAACCCCCCCCCCCTCTGAACGTGCTGAACCCCCCCCCCCTCTCTGAACGTGCTGAAACCCCCCCCCCTCTGAACGTGCTGAAACCCCCCTCTCTGAACGTCCTGAAACCCCCCCCCCTCTCTGAACGTGCTGAAACCCCCCCCTCTCTGAACGTCCTGAACCCCCCCCATCTCTGAACGTCCTGAACACCCCCTCCCCTCTGAACGTGCTAAACCCCCCCCCATCTCTGAACGTCCTGAACCCCCCCCCCCTCTGAACGTCCTGAACCCCTCCCCCTCTGAACGTGCTGAAACCCCCCCCCCCCTCTGAACGTGCTGAACCCCCCCCCCCTCTCTGAACGTGCTGAAACCCCCCCCCCTCTGAACGTGCTGAAACCCCCCCTCTCTGAACGTCCTGAAACCCCCCCCCCCCCTGAACGTGCTGAAACCCCCCCCCCCCTCTCTGAACGTGCTGAAACCCCCCCCTCTCTGAACGTGCTGAAACCCCCCCCCTCTCTGAACGTGCTGAAACCCCTCCCCTCTCTGAACGTGCTGAAACCCCCCCCCCCCTCTCTGAACGTGCTGAAACCCTCCCCCCTCTGAACGTGCTGAAACCCCCCCTCTCTGAACGTCCTGAACCCCCACCCCCCCCCCTCTGAACGTCCTGAAACACCCCCCCCCCCCTACGTGCTGAAACCCCCCCCTCTCTGAATGTGCTGAAACCCCCCCCCCCCCTCTGAACGTGCTGAAACCCCCCCTCTCTGAACGTCCTGAACCCCCCCTCTCTGAACGTCCTGAACCCCCCCCCCCCCCCCCATCTCTGAACTTGAAGTTTCTCACAGCAAGGAAATCACGTTCTGATGCTGATTGGCTGGTTCTTAGGCAGATATGAAACAATTGTTCTTTACTTCTCAGGAAGTCTGAATATTTTATGTCTGTTACCACTGATAACCTGAATGACCCTAGAACGTTTTGGAATGCTGTTAAGTCTATGTCTGGTAACAGTAATGTTAATGAATTACCGTCATGTGTTTTGAAGGACTCTGTTGCTGTATATGACAAAACTGAAATGCTGAATTGTTTCAATGAGCACTTTGTATCATCTGGTAGGCTGTTTGATTCAGTGTCCTCTGTCTCTGTACAACCCTGTGTGGATGAACCAGTGTCCTCTGTCTCTGTACAACCCTGTGTGGATGAACCAGTGTCCTCTGTCTCTGTACAACCCTGTGTGGATGAACCAGTGAGAGCTGGTCAAACTTTTAGCTTTTTGCCATTCTCAGTGCAGGTGGTACATAAAGCCCTGAAATCCTTAGATCAAAGAAAGCCTGCAGGTCCTGATGTTTTGGATCCCTGCTTTTTAAATCTGGCAGCTGATTTCATAGCTGAACCACTTACATATCTGTTCAATCTAACCCTGGAACGTAATGAAATTACAAAGATCTGGAAATCAGCATTTGTCCTACCACTTTTAAAAGGGGGAGATCCAACTCTTTTAAATAATTATAGGCCAATCTCAAAGCTGTCACCCCTGGTGAAAATACTTGAAACCCTTGTGAGTGAACAGCTAAAATAGTTTTTATTTACTAACTCTATTTTATCAATGTACCAATCGGGCTTCAGGAAGAAGCATAGCACAATTACAGCAGCCATGAAGGTTTTAAATGATACCACTGAAGCCCTTGACAAAAAACAGCACTGTGTCTCACTTTTTATTGATCTCTCTAAGGCTTTTGATACAGTTGATCATGCTATACTAAGGCAGAGATTGTCGAGTGTAGGTCTTTCGGAGCGTGCAGTTGCATGGTTTGCTAACTATCTGTCTGATAGAACTCAGTGCACTCAATTTGATGGGCTCATGTCTGTTAAATGTTCTGTCTTTAATGGTGTGCCCCAAGGCTCTGTACTTGGTCCCCTCTTATTCACTATTTATATAAATAATTTAGACAAAAATGTCCAAAATGCGCACCTTCATTTTTATGCTGATGATACTGTTATTTACTGTTGTGCCTGGTCTCTCACAAAAGCTTTCCAGAACTTGCAAAATGCTTTTTTATACTGTTCAACATTCATTGTGTCAATTGAAGCTTATCCTCAATACTGACTAAACTAATGGTGTTTTCTACAGCAAGAAATAGACCTCTGAAACCAGGGCATTGAGATTGAGACTGTAACCTCATCTAAATATCTTGGAAATTTCATTTGATGATGGCCTCTCTTTTAAATTGCATATTCAACAATTTACAAAAAGAATTGAAGCTGAAGTTGGGATTTTATTTTAGGAATAAGGTCTGTTTTTCTTTTGAAGCCAGAAGGAGGCTAGTGTCAGCTACATTTATGCCTTTACTAGACTATGGGGATATTTTATATATGAATGCTTCCGCTCAGTGTTTGAGATCAATTGACACCCTTTACCATGGCACTTTGAGATGTATTTTAATCTGCAAAACCCTTACGCACCACTGCACTTTGTATACCAGGGTTGGCTGGCCTTCTCTAGTCACTCGTAGGCTCAGTCACTGGTATACTTTTATTTACAAAGATTTTTGGGGTTTACTACCTTTTTATTTTGGCATTTTTATTGTTCAGAAATGTGGTGGGTTCTCTCTTCGTTCGCTGGACTTTATCCTGCTACCTGTTCCAAGTGTCCGAACTGAATTTGGTAAAAGGGCTTTTATGTACTCTGCACCATCGGCTTGGAGCGCCTTACAAAATACTTTTAAACTCAAAGAACTTGTCCCGATTGGTGTTTTTAAATCACTGATGAAGGATTTTGAGACTGATTCCCTGACCTGTCAATGTTTTTAATTTGCTGTTTTTGATTTTGTTATACTCTTGTGAATTCTATGGTTTTTACTAGATTACTTGTAGTTTTTCATGTTGTCTGTCTGTAATTTTTGTAATGACTTGGTGCTGCCTATCTTGGCCAGGACGCTCTTGAAAAAGAGATTTTTAAATCTCAATGAGCCCTTCCTGGTTAAATAAAGGTATAATAAAAAAATAATTATCCCGGGAAACGGGAGTGAGTTTGGGCGGTAAATCACGGTAACCCGGTTCCCGCTATTAATCTATATGTGTGTGTATGGAGAGACATCCTCTGAAGGTGTAGCATCCTGTAGTCTCACTGGTCAGGAGACACACAGCAGAGATACTGTTAAATCATCCTGTAGTCTCACTGGTCAGGAGACACACAGCAGAGATACTGTTAAATCATCCTGTAGTCTCACTGGTCAGGAGACACACAGCAGAGATACTGTTAAATCATCCTGTAGTCTCACTGGTCAGGAGACACACAGCAGAGATACTGTTAAATCATCCTGTAGTCTCACTGGTCAGGAGACACACAGCAGAGATACTGTTAAATCATCCTGTAGTCTCACTGGTCAGGAGACACACAGCAGAGATACTGTTAAATCATCCTGTAGTCTCACTGGTCAGGAGACACACAGCAGAGATACTGTTAAATCATCCTGTAGTCTCACTGGTCAGGAGACACACAGCAGAGATACTGTTAAATCATCCTGTAGTCTCACTGGTCAGGAGACACACAGCAGAGATACTGTTAAATCATCCTGTAGTCTCACTGGTCAGGAGACCCCTCCATCTCTGCTGTGTATCTACAGTACATGGTACTCACCAGAGATGGATGTCAAATCAAATAGCATTTTATTTGTCACAATACACATGGTTATCAGATGTTAATGTGAGTGTAGCGAAATGCTTGTGCTTCTAGTTCCGACCATGCAGTAATATCTAACAAGTAATCTAACAAATTCACACCTTATACACACAAGTGTAAAGGGATGGATAGGAATATGTACATATAAATATATGGATGAGCGATGGCCGTGCGGCATAGGCAAGATGCAGTAGATGGTGTAGAATACAGCATATACATATGAGATGAGTAATGTAGGATATGTAGACATTATTAAAGTGGCGTTATTTAATGTGACTAGTGTTACCTTTATTAAATCCATTTTTTACATTTATTAAAGTGGCTAGAGATTTGAGTCAGTATGTTGGCAGCAGCCACTCCATGTTAGTGATTACTATTTAATAACAGTCTGATGGCCTTGAGATAGAAGCTGTTTTTCAGTCTCTCGGTCCCCGCTTTGATGCACCTGTACTGACCTCGCCTTCTGGATGATAGCGGGGTGAACAGGCAGTGGCTCGGGTGGTTGTTGTCCTTGATGATCTTTTTGGCCTTCCTGTGACATCGGGTGGTGTAGGTGTCCTGGAGGGCAGGTAGTTTGCCCCCGGTGATGCGTTGTGCAGACCTCACTACCCTCTGGAGAACCTTACGGTTGTGGGCGGAGCAGTTGCCGTACCAGGCGGTGATACAGCCCGACAGGATGCTCTCGATTGTGTATCTGTAGAAGTTTGTGAGTGCTTTTGGTGACAAGCCGAATTTCTTCAGCCTCCTCAGGTTCCTGAGGCGCTGCTGCGCCTTCTTCACAACGCTGTCTGTGTGGGTGGACCAATTCAGTTTGTCCGTGATGTGTACGCCGAGGAACTTAAAACTTTCCACCTTCTCTACTACTGTCCCGTCGATGTGGATGGGGGGGTGCTCCCTCTGCTGTTTCCTGAAGCCCACAATCATCTCCTTTGTTTTGTTGACGTTGAGCGTGAGGTTATTTTCCTGACACCACACTCCGAGGGCCCTCACCTCCTCCCTATAGGCCGTCTCGTCGTTGTTGGTAATCAAGCCTACCACTGTAGTGTCATCTGCAAACTTGATGATTGCATTGGAGGTGTGCATGGCCATGCAGTTATGGGTGAACAGGGAGTACAGGAGAGGGCTGAGAACGCACCCTTGTGGGGCCCCAGTGTTGAGGATCAGCGGGGTGGAGATGTTTCCTCACTTGGGGGCGACCCGTCAGAAAGTCCAGGACCCAGTTGCATAGGGCGGGGTCGAGACCCAGGGTCTCGAGCTTAATGATGAGTTTGGAGGGTACTATGGTGTTAAATGCTGAGCTGTAGTCAATGAACAGTATTCTTACATACGTATTGCTCTTGTCCAGATGGGATAGGGCAGCGTGCAGTGTGATGGCGATTGCATCGTCTGTGGACCTATTGGGGCAGTAAGCAAATTGAAGTGGGTCTAGGGTGTCAGGTAAGGTGGAGGTGATATGATCCTTGACTAGTCTCTCAAAGCACTTCATGTTGACGGAAGTGAGTGCTACATGGCGGTAGTCATTTAGCTCAGTTACCTTAGCTTTTTTGGGAAAAGGAACAATGGTGGCCCTCTTGAAGCATGTGGGAACAGCAGACTGGTATAGGGATTGATTGAATATGCCCGTAAACACACCAGCCAGCCGGTCTGCGCAGGCTCTGAGGACCCGGCTAGGGATGCCGTCTGGGCCGGCAGCCTTGCGAGGGTTAACACGTTTAAATGTTTTACTCACGTTGGCTGCGGGGAAGGAGAGCCCACAGGCTTTGGTAGCGGGCTGTGTCAGTGGCACTGTATTGTCCTCAAAGCGCGCAAAGAAGTTGTTTAATTTGTCTAGGAGCAAGACGTTGATGTCCGCGACGGGGCTGGTTTTCTTTTTGTAATCCGTGATTGACTGTAGACCCTGCCACATACGTCTCGGTGTTTGAGCCGTTGAATTGCAACTACTTTGTCTCTATACTGACGCTTAGCTTGTTTGATTGCCTTGCGGAGGGAATAGCTACACTGTTTGTATTCTTTCATGTTTCCAGTCACCTTGCCATGATTTAAAAGCGGTGGTTCGTGCTTTCAGTTTTGTGTGAATGCTGCCATCAATCCACGGTTTCTGGTTAGGGAAGGTTTTAATAGTCACAGTGGGTACAACGTCACCGATGCACTTGCTAATAAACTAGCTCACCAAGTCAGATGGAGGTATCTACAGTACATGGTACTCACCAGATATGGAGGTATCTACAGTACATGGTACTCATTACATGGTACTCACCAGAGATGGAGGTATCTACATTACATGGTACTCACCAGAGATGGAGGTATTATCTACATTACATGGTACTCATTACATGGTACTCACCAGAGATGGAGGTATCTACAGTACATGGTACTCACCAGAGATGAGGTATCTACAGTACACGGTACTCATTACATGGTACTCACCAGAGATGGAGGTATCTGCAGTACATGGTACTCACCAGAGATGGAGGTATCTACAGTACATGGTACTCATTACATGGTACTCACCAGAGATGGAGGTATCTACATTACATGGTACTCACCAGAGATGGAGGTATCTACAGTACATGGTACTCATTACATGGTACTCACCAGAGATGGAGGTATCTACAGTACATTGTACTCACCAGAGATGGAGGTATCTACAGTACATGGTACTCACCGGAGATGGAGGTATCTACAGTACATGGTACTCACCAGAGATGGAGGTATCTACATTACATGGTACTCACCAGAGATGGAGGTATCTACAGTACATGGTACTCATTACATGGTACTCACCAGAGATGGAGGTATCTACAGTACATGGTACTCACCAGAGATGGAGGTATCTACAGTACATGGTACTCATTACACGGTACTCACCATAGATGGAGGTATATACATTACATGGTACTCACCAGAGATGGAGGTATCTACAGTACATGGTACTCACCAGAATGGTACTCACCAGAGATGGAGGTATCTACAGTACATGGTACTCACCAGAGATGGTGGTATCTACAGTACATGGTACTCATTACATGGTACTCACCAGAGATGGAGGTATCTACAGTACATGGTACTCACCAGAGATGGAGGTATCTACAGTACATGGTACTCATTACATGGTACTCACCAGAGATGGAGGTATCTACAGTACACGGTACTCACCAGAGATGGAGGTATCTACAATACACGGTACTCACCAGAGATGGAGGTATCTACAGTACACGGTACTCACCAGAGATGGAGGTATCTACAGTACACGGTACTCACCAGAGATGGAGGTATCTACAGTACACGGTACTCACCAGAGATGGAGGTATCTACAGTACACGGTACTCACCAGAGATGGAGGTATCTACAATACACGGTACTCACCAGAGATGGAGGTATCTACAGTACACGGTACTCACCAGAGATGGAGGTATCTACAGTACACGGTACTCACCAGAGATGGAGGTATCTACAGTACACGGTACTCACCAGAGATGGAGTTATCTACAGTACATGCCAGCTTGCATTCTCTCTCACGTACTCTGATGGTAGGCAAGAACGGAACATTCTCATCTAGATAAATCCGTTAGGAGTTTGAAATGTCTCAATAACAAAATGAGTCTGTCTCTCATTATGTGTTCCTCCTTCGCCCAGGTTGCTTCCCAAAAGGGCACCCTATTCCCTATTTAGTGCACTACCTTTGATCAGGGCTCTGGCCAAATGTAGTGCACGGTATAGGGAATAGGGTGCCCTTTTGGACACATCCCCAGTGTGTTTTCTTTCTATTTCTAAGGTAGGAGGAATGTGAAACGTCATCTGTACTGGCCTGGGGGTTGGGCCAGCTGGTTCTCTCTCTAGGAGAATTCCACTTCCCAATGTTTTACAGCTTAGGTTCGATTGTGACTAGGACAGAGAACCTGGGACGAGGACAGAGAACCTGGGACGAGGACAGAGAACCTGGGACGGGGACAGAGAACCTGGGACGGGGACAGAGAACCTGGGACTGGGACAGAGAACCTGGGACTGGGACAGAGCACCTGGGACTGGGACAGAGCACCTGGGACTGGGACAGAGCACCTGGGACTGGGACAGAGCACCTGGGACTGGGACAGAGCACCTGGGACTAGGACAGAGAACCTGGGACGAGGACAGAGAACCCGGGACGGGGACAGAGAACCCGGGACGGGGACAGAGCACCCGGGACTGGGACAGAGCACCCGGGACTGGGACAGAGCACCCGGGACTGGGACAGAGCACCCGGGACTGGGACAGAGCACCCGGGACTGGGACAGAGCACCTGGAACGAGGACAGAGCACCTGGGACTGGGACAGAGAAGCTGGGACTGGGACAGAGTAGTAATCTACCTGTGGTTGCCCAATGCACATCAAATCAAATTGTATTTGTCACATGTGCCGAATACAACAGGTGTAGAAATATTATAGCAGAAAATAGCTTACCTTCTATACTTTCTGTTCCTACTTTGTCTCTGTTTATTTTAAACGTTTCTTTAGGCTATGTAAAGTCCTCTTAACTCCTAAAGCTGTCTTCGACGAGTTGACTTAGCCTTTCCTAACCCAATAGAGAAGGCTGTTGTAAAGAACCGCCCCCCCCCCCCAACCCTACAGGAAGAATAGGCTCCATTATTCCAACAACAGTTAGCCAGGCTAGCTGCCAGTCTAGCTGCAGCTGGTGCCTTAAGAATTACCACACCCCATTGGGTTCCAGTCACGGTTTATCAGCTAAGCTGTCAAATAAGCTCGCTAGCTTTCAGTACACAACAACTAGCATTTAACTGCTAACGCTAACACAGAAGCCCTAATATAGGTAAAGTGCCTCGCTAATAAGGCCGCGCCACTTTAAAGCAGCGCTAACCGCTAGCTGACACACCCATAATAGTTTATCTCAGCCCTGCTTTGTTGACTTGGCAGAGGGTTTGATCTTGATGAGTAAATTGAACACGCAGCATATTACTGGAAGCTGCAGAGCATAGCTTATCCCCTTTGTGTTAGGCTAGGCCTAGCATGCAGTTCTTAAGGAGTGAGGGGGTAAGAGGAAGGGAGGGAGTGAGGGGGGAAAGAGGAAGGGAGGGAGGGAGTGAGGGGGGAAAGAGGGAGGGAGGGATGGATGGGATGAGATGGGAGGGAAGTGAGTGAGGGAGGGAGGGAGGGAGAAATGGGGGAAAGAGGGAGGGATGGAGGGAAGGGGAAAGAGGGAAGGATGGGATGGAAGGGAGGGAGGGAGTGGGGGGGAAAGAGGAAGGGTGGGGGGGATGGAGGGGAAGGGGAAGGATGGGAAGGGAGGGATGGAGGGATGGGATGGGAGGGAAGTGAGTGAGTGGGAGGGAATGGAGGGAGGGGTAAATGAGGTGGGGGATCACGTGAGTGACTTGTAATTATATTTATGTTAGGATCCTTTCAATCTGTCACAGTAAATGTGTTTGACTCGTCCCGTTGTCGATGATTAGAGGATTAAAGCCCTTGTTATGAGCTTAAAGGACTGCTGAGACGGAGAGAGGGAACTACAGAGACGGAGAGAGAGAGGGAACTACAGAGACGGAGAGAGAGAGGGAACTACAAGGACGGAGAGAGAGGGGGAACTACAGAGACGGAGAGAGAGAGGGAACTACAGAGACGGAGAGAGGGAACTACAGAGACGGAGAGAGAGAGGGAACTACAGAGACGGAGAGAGAGGGAACTACAGAGACGGAGAGAGAGAGGGAACTACAGAGACGGAGAGAGAGAGGGAACTACGGAGACGGAGAGAAAGAGGGAACTACGGAGACGGAGAGAAAGAGGGAACTACAGAGACAGAGAGAGGGAACTACAGAGACTGAGAGAGAGAGGGAACTACAGAGACGGAGAGAGAGAGGGAACTACAGAGACGGAGAGAGAGAGGGAACTACAGAGACGGAGAGAGAGAGGGAACTACGGAGACGGAGAGAGAGAGGGAACTACGGAGACGGAGAGAGAGAGGGAACTACGGAGACGGAGAGAGAGAGGGAACTACGGAGACGGAGAGAGAGAGGGAACTACAGAGACGGAGAGAGAGAGAGAACTACGGAGACGGAGAGAGAGAGGGAACTACGGAGACGGAGAGAGAGATGGAACTACGGAGACGGAGAGAGAGATGGAACTACAGAGACGGAGAGAGGGAACTACGGAGGCGGAGAGAGGGAACTACGGAGACGGAGAGAGGGAACTACGGAGGCGGAGAGAGAGAGGGAACTACGGAGGCGGAGAGAGAGAGGGAACTACAGAGACGGAGAGAGAGATGGAACTACGGAGGCGGAGAGAGGGAACTACGGAGACGGAGAGAGGGAACTACAGAGACGGAGAGAGGGAACTACGGAGGCGGAGGAGACACCGCGGAGAAGACATCAGCCCCTGGGCGGCGGAAGACGTCAGCCGCTGGGCGGCGGAAGACGTCAGCCGCTGGGCGGCGGAAGACGTCAGCCCCTTTGCGTTCGGAAGACGTCAGCCCCTGGGCGTTCGGAAGACGTCAGCCCCTGGGCGTTCGGAAGACGTCAGCCCCTGGGCGTTCGGAAGACGTCAGCCCCTGGGCGTTCGGAAGACGTCAGCCCCTGGGCGGCGGTCGTCTTCTAAGTACGATTGAATGTGAAGGCAGAGGGAATAACAGGGGTGATGTTACGGTACACACAGTGTTGGCTTTGAGGACAGAGGAAATAACTCTCTCTCTTCTTCAAAGGAGCGGGCAACCATCCAAGAGTTAGCGGGAAGAATTCATCCAGATAAATGGTTCTCAGTTGATTCTCAGAAACTTTTTTTTAGTTTTTTGTTGTTTTTGTTTCTGGGATCAAAGAACTTGTAATGAGAATATCTCTGTTCCTGCGACAGCAAGATAACTTACACCACACAGTTTTCAAACTTCACAGACACACACATGTAGACATAAATTCTCCAATGGAGAATTATTAATAGTTATCCTCAGTAAATCTGTGGTTTGTCGTTAATGTTTTCACACCTTATCTTCCTCCATATAGATGTATTGTAATCATTAAATGAATGGCCATTCAACAACTTTTTCAGAAGCACTTATGTATTGAACTACATGAAAATCTAATCAAATCAAATCAAAAAAAAATTAACTAGATGAAAATTGTTATCCTCACTGTGTTGGGTTTGTCCTCATAACAAACTATTAACAAGAAACTATGTTCTGTCCAAAATAGTCCAGTGTTTCCTGGGTTTGAAATGGCCTCTATGTAAATAACACAGCTCCATTTGTAAGCCAATCACATGTAGCCTATTCAATGTCCTTTTGTGTTTTTATTATTGCAGAATAGAACACATAGGCCTTGTTTAGCTACCGGGACACACACACACACACACACACACACACACACACACACACACACACACACACACACACACAGACAGACAGACAGACAGACAGACAGACAGACAGACAGACAGACAGACAGACAGACAGACAGACAGACAGACAGACACATATATACACAGACAGACAGACAGACACATATATACACAGACAGACAGACAGACACATATATACACAGACAGACAGACAGACACATATATACACAGACAGACAGACAGACACATATATACACAGACAGACAGACAGACACATATATACACAGACAGACAGACAGACACATATATACACAGACAGACAGACAGACACATATAGACACAGACAGACAGACAGACAGACACATATAGACACATATATACACAGACAGACAGACAGACACATATATACACAGACAGACAGACAGACACATATATACACAGACAGACAGACAGACACATATATACACAGACAGACAGACAGACAGACATATACACAGACAGACAGACAGACAGACATATACACAGACAGACAGACAGACACATATATACACAGACAGACAGACAGACACATATATACACAGACAGACAGACACATATATACACAGACAGACAGACACATATATACACAGACAGACAGACACATATATACACAGACAGACACATATATACACAGACAGACACATATATACACAGACAGACACAGACACATATATACACAGACAGACACAGACACTAAACTTATTCTAATCTACAATATGGTTTTTAATAAGCAGAAAAATCTAGGAATTATTTGTGCTGTTATCTTTGTTTGTTGATGTTGAATGCACTGCTAATATTAATGGTCCACAGAGAGAAAAATAAATATTTATAAATCAAAGTAGTTATATGATAATGTGTGGTTTTGGTTGTTTTTGACGACTGTAAAACAAGTCCCCTCAGGAACGAATACAGATCGGATCCCCCGTTGTTGGCATGCATACTGTTTAGCTGTACTCGATGGCATTATTCTGTATTGGCAAACCTCTCTGAGACGTACTGTATTTCATAGATGGTGACTATAGCCCCTGGTCAACAGTAGTGCACTATATAGGGAATAGGGTGCAAGGGTTCTGGTCAACAGTAGTGCACTATATAGGGAATAGGGTGCAATGGTTCTGGTCTAAAGTAGTGCACTATATAGGGAATAGGGTGGAAGCGTTCTGGTCAACAGTAGAGATGGCTGCCCGGCCAAACTGAGCAATCGGGGGAGAAAGGCCTTGGTCAGGGAGGTGACCAAGAACCCCATGGTCATTCTGACAGAGCTCCAGAGTTCCTCTGTGGAGATGGGAGAACCTTCCAGAAGGACAGCCATCTCTGCAGCACAGACGGAAGCCAGTAAAAGGCACACGACAGCCCGCTTGGAGTTTGCCAAAATGCACCTAAAGACTCTCAGACCAAGAGAAACAAGATTCTCTGGTCTGATGAAACCAAGATTGAACTCTTTGGCCTGAATGCCAAGCGTCACGTCTGGAGGAAATCTGGCACCATCCCTACGGTGAAGCATGGTGGTGGCAGCATTATGCTGTGTGGATGTTTTTCGGGACAAGTCTCTGAATGGCCCAACCAGAGCCCGGACTTGAACCCAATCGAACATCTCTGGAGAGACCTGAAGATAGCTGTGCAGCAACGCTCCCCATCCAACCTGACAGAGCTTGAGAGGATCTGCAGAGAAGAATGGGAGAAACTCCCTAAATACAGGTGTGTCAAGCTAGTAGCGTCATACCCAAGAAGACTCAAGGCTGTAATCGCTGCCAAAGGTGCTTCAACAAAGTACTGAGTAAAGGGTATGAATACTTATGTAAATGTCATATTTCAGTTTTTTAAACTTTTTTTATTGCAAATATTTCAAAAAATCGGTTTTTGCTTTTGCTTTGTCATTGTGGGGTATTGTGATGTCATTATGGGCTATTGTGATGTCATTGTGGGGTATTGTGTTTAGACTGATGAGGGAAGAAAAACAATTTAATTCATTTTAGAAAAAGGCTGTAACTTAACAAAATGTGGAAAAAGTCAAGGTGTCTGAATACTTTCCGAATGCTCTGTATCAGAAATGGCTGATATATGAATGTTATCTGATGATTGATTTCATGAACCTGGTTTCTTTTATTTTTTCTTATATATTATTTGTTGTTGCCCTTTTTCATGATCTCCAATTGGTAGTTTTAGTCTTGTCTCATCGCTGCAACTCCCGTACGGACTCGGGAGAGGCGAAGGTCGAGAGCCCGGCATTCCCAGAAACACAACCCAACCAAGCCACACTGCTTCTTGAAACAATACCCATTTAACCCGGAAGCCAGCCGGACCAATGTGGCGGAGGAAGCGCCGTACACCTGGTGACCGTGTCAGCGTTCACTGCCCACCACAGGAGTCGCTAGTGTGAGATGGGACAAGGACATCCCTGCCGGCTAAACCCTCCCCTAACCCGGGTGACGCTTAGCCAATTGTGCGCCGCCACATGGGTCTCCCGGTCGCGGCCGGCTGCGACAGAGCCTGAACTCGAACCCAGAATCTCTAGTGACACTGCTAGCACTGCGGTGCAGTGTCTTAGTCCACGGCACCACTCGGGAGGCATATGAACCTTTATTTGGGCTATTCCTAGGTAGTTTATCAGATATTGACATAATATGGAAAAGAGTAAACGAAGCAGGAGAAAACAATATATACATTCAGCAGTCTATTAATCAGTTGTGTGTGTGCGCGTGCGTGTGCGGCGGGGGTGGAAGCTACGAACCCATAGGCTTGGTTCTCTCATCCCTTCCAGGCTTCTGGGAGGGAGGGTGGACAATAAGCCTGTCATAGCGGATGTAAGCAATGTCCCCATGTCTCCTGGCAGCTTTCATGGCTGGGATCAGTTCTTTCCTGAGTGGCCAAGTTACAGTTTTGACTTAAATCTGCTTGAAAATCTATGGCAAGACCTGAACATTTCTGTCTAGCCATAACCCCCAACAGTTTGAAAGACTTATGAAAAGCTTGAATATTTATGAAAATAATAATGAGTTATTATTGCAGAATCCAGGCGTGGATCGATCTTATAGACTTACCCAAGAAGACTCACAGCTGTAATGACTCTTATAGACTTACCCAAGAAGACTCACAGCTGTAATGACTCTTATAGACTTACCCAAGAAGACTCACAGCTGTAATGACTCTTATAGACTTACCCAAGAAGACTCACAGCTGTAATGACTCTTAGAGACTTACCCAAGAAGACTCATAGCTGTAATGACTCTTATAGACTTACCCAAGAAGACTCACAGCTGTAATGACTCTTATAGACTTACCCAAGAAGACTCACAGCTGTAATGACTCTTATAGACTTACCCAAGAAGACTCACAGCTGTAATGACTCTTATAGACTTATGGTATTTCTAACTTGTATTGACTCAGAGAGCTGAATACTTATGCAATGACTATATTTCAGTTTTTTTAATTCTATCAATGTTTATTGTCACGTTCCTGACCTGTTTTCTGTTAGTTTGTATGTGTTAGTTGGTCAGGACGTGAGTTTGGGTGGGCAGTCTATGTTTTCTGTTTCTATGTTGGTTTAAAGGGTGACCTGATATGGCTCTCAATTAGAGGCAGGTGGTTTTCATTTCCTCTGATTGAGAGTCATATTAAGGTAGGTGTTTTCACACTGTTTGTTGTGGGTGGTTGTTTCCTGTGTCAGTGTTTGTTGCACCATACGGGACTGTTTCGTTCGTTCATCGTTTTATGTAGTCATTTTTCCTGTTGTGCGTTCTTCGTGTTTTATGTAAGTTCGTATGTTCAGGTTTGTCTACATTCGTCGTTTGTTGTTTTTGTAGTTAATCAAGTATAGTTCGTTTTCGTCTTTACTTAAATAAATTATGTCATATCAAGACGCTGCAGTTTGGTTCAATCCCTGCTCCTCCTCTTCGGATGAAGAGGAGGAGGAACGTCGTTACATTTATAAATTTGATATATATATGTTTCCACTTTGACATTAGAGTATTTTGTGTAGATTGTTGGCAAAAAATGTACAATTAAATACATTTTAATCCCACTTTATGACACAATAAAATGCTAAGAAATTCAAGAGATATGAGTACTTCTGAAAGGCTGTGGACTAATTTAATGCCCTGGACACGTTCTAATACCGTTGAAGTCGGAAGTTTACATACACTTAGGTTGGAGTCATTAAAACTCGTTTTTCAACCACTCCACAAATTTCTTGTTAACGAACTATAGTTTGTTAATTTTTCCAACAATTGTTTACAGACAGATTATTTGACTTATAATTCACTGTATACAGTGATTCCAGTGGGTCAGAAGTTTACATACACTAAGTTGACTGTGCCTTTTAACAGCTTGGAAAATTCCAGAAAATGATGTCATGGCTTTAGAAACTTCTGATAGGCTAATTGACATCATTGGCTCAATTGGAGGTGTACCTGTGAATGTATTTCAAGGCCTACCTTCAAACTCAGTGCCTCTTTGCTTGACATCATGGGAAAATCAAAAGAAATCAAGCCAAGACCTAAAAAAAAAAATTGTAGACCTCCACAAGTCTGGTTCATCCTTGGGAGCAATTTCCAAATGCCTGAAGGTACCTCCAAACATCATGGGACCACGCAGCCGTCATACCGCTCAGGAAGGAGACGCGTTCTGTCTCCTAGAGATGAAAGTACTTTGGTGCGAAAAGTGCAAATCAATCCCAGAACAACAGGAAAGGACCTTGTGAAGATGCTGGAGGAAACAGGTTCAGAGTATCTATATCCACAGTAAAACGAGTCCTATATCGACATAACCTGAAAGGCCGCTCAGCAAGGAAGAAGCCACTGCTCCAAAACCGTCATAAAAAAGCCCGACTACGGTTTGCAACTGCACATGGGGACAAAGATCGTACTTTTTGGAGAAATGTCCTCTCGTCTGATGAAACAAAAATCGAACTGTTTGGTCATAATGACCATTGTTATGTTTGGAGGAAAAAGTGGGATGCTTGCAAGCCGAAGAACACCATCCCAAGCGTGAAGCACGGGGGTGGCGGCATCATGTTGTGGGGGTGCTTTGCTGCAGGAGGGACTGGTGCACTTCACAAAATAGATGGCATCATGAGGAGGAAAATTCAGTGGATATATTGAAGCAACATCTCAAGACATCAGTCAGGAAGTTAAAGCTTGGTCGCAAATGGGTCTTCCAAATGGACGATGACCCCAAGCATACTTCCAAAGTTGTGGCAAAATGGCTTAAGGACAACAAAGTCAAGGTATTGGAGTGGCCATCACAAAGCCCTGACCTCAATCCTATAGAACATTTGTGGGCAGAACTGAAAAAGCGTGTGCGAGCAAGGAGGCCTACAAACCTGACTCAGTTACACCAGCTCTGTCAGGAGGAATGGGCCAAAATTCACCCAACTTATTGTGGGAAGCTTCTGGAAGGCTACCTGAAGTGTTTGACGCAAGTTAAACAATTTAAAGGCAATGCTACCAAATACTAATTGAGTGTATGTAAACTTCTGACCCACTGGGAATGTGATGAAAGAAATAAAAGCTGAAAGAAATAATTCTCTCTACTACTATTCTGAGATTTCACATTCTTAAAATAAAGTGGTGATCCTAACTGACCTAAGACAGGGTATGCTTACTAGGATTAAATGTAAGGAATTGGCTAAGGTGTATGTAAACTTCCTGACTTCCACTGTATGTAGATTGTGTCAGAACAGGGACTAATTTAAAGCCCTGGACACGTTCTGTACGTGTAGATTGTGTCAGAACAGGGACTAATTTAAAGCCCTGGACACGTTCTTTACGTGTAGATTGTGTCAGAACAGGGACTAATTTAAAGCCCTGGACACGTTCTTTACGTGTAGATTGTGTCAGAACAGGGACTAATTTAAAGCCCTGGACACGTTCTTTACGTGTAGATTGTGTCAGAACAGGGACTAATTTAAAGCCCTGGACACGTTCTTTACGTGTAGATTGTGTCAGAACAGGGACTAATTTAAAGCCCTGGACACGTTCTTTACGTGTAGATTGTGTCAGAACAGGGACTAATTTAAAGCCCTGGACACGTTCTGTACGTGTAGATTGTGTCAGAACAGGGACTAATTTAAAGCCCTGGACACGTTCTTTACGTGTAGATTGTGTCAGAACAGGGACTAATTTAAAGCCCTGGACACGTTCTGTACGTGTAGATTGTGTCAGAACAGGGACTAATTTAAAGCCCTGGACACGTTCTGTACGTGTAGATTGTGTCAGAACAGGGACTAATTTAAAGCCCTGGACACGTTCTTTACGTGTAGATTGTGTCAGAACAGGGACTAATTTAAAGCCCTGGACACGTTCTTTACGTGTAGATTGTGTCAGAACAGGGACTAATTTAAAGCCCTGGACACGTTCTTTACGTGTAGATTGTGTCAGAACAGGGACTAATTTAAAGCCCTGGACACGTTCTTTACGTGTAGATTGTGTCAGAACAGGGACTAATTTAAAGCCCTGGACACGTTCTTTACGTGTAGATTGTGTCAGAACAGGGACTAATTTAAAGCCCTGGACACGTTCTTTACGTGTAGATTGTGTCAGAACAGGGACTAATTTAAAGCCCTGGACACGTTCTTTACGTGTAGATTGTGTCAGAACAGGGACTAATTTAAAGCCCTGGACACGTTCTGTACGTGTAGATTGTGTCAGAACAGGGACTAATTTAAAGCCCTGGACACGTTCTTTACGTGTAGATTGTGTCAGAACAGGGACTAATTTAAAGCCCTGGACACGTTCTTTACGTGTAGATTGTGTCAGAACAGGGACTAATTTAAAGCCCTGGACACGTTCTTTACGTGTAGATTGTGTCAGAACAGGGACTAATTTAAAGCCCTGGACACGTTCTTTACGTGTAGATTGTGTCAGAACAGGGACTAATTTAAAGCCCTGGACACGTTCTTTACGTGTAGATTGTGTCAGAACAGGGACTAATTTAAAGCCCTGGACACATTCTGTACGTGTAGATTGTGTCAGAACAGGGACTAATTTAAAGCCCTGGACACGCTCTCTACGTGTCTCGGGCCTGTTTCTGCCGGGTAAGCTGCATGTTCATCGGCCGCTTCAAGAAGTCTCGGCACGCGTCTCAAAAGGCATCCTATTCCCTATACCGTGCACTACATTTGACCAGGGACCCATAGTCTGTGGTCAAAAGTAGTGAACTATGTAGGGAATAGGGGGCCATTCAGGGTACAGGCTTGGACGTACAGTAACAGAGCTGGCTGATGAATTGATAATGTTTCATTCTGACAGTTGCTCAATACACTCAGCAAAATGGATTTGATGCACTTCATCCGTTTGGCAGATTGACCAGATTGTGGAGTGGAAACATTTATTCAATACACATCAATTTTAGCTAATGGAGTGTCCGGCCAAAACAGGTAGAGGTGTAATCCCCTCGCGTTAGCAAGAGTCAGATAGCCTCGCCCTAGATAAGACTGTACTGATGGACTTGACTGTTCACTGGTATGCTTATCAGTACTATAAGATGGACGATTACATTCATGGCAGCATTATCCTGTTACTTCCTACTTTCATTGTTGCTAGGCAGCCAGACTAAAATTATACAGTGAATGTATTTATTTATTTGACCTTTTTATTTTATTTTAGCAGGTCAATTGTCTTATTTACAATTACTGTAAAAAGTATACGGTGGCTTTTACATTTTAACTCAGAGGTTGACAATTAGGTGATTCTACACTACAACAGACCAGTAGGTGATTCTACACTACAACAGACCAGTAGGTGATTCTACACTACAACAGACCAGTAGGTGATTCTACACTACAACAGACCAGTAGGTGATTCTACACTACAACAGACCAGTAGGTGATTCTACACTACAACAGACCAGTAGGTGATTCTACACTACAACAGACCAGTAGGTGATTCTACACTACAACAGACCAGTAGGTGATTCTACACTACAACAGACCAGTAGGTGATTCTACACTACAACAGACCAGTAGGTGATTCTACACTACAACAGACCAGTAGGTGATTCTACACTACAACAGACCAGTAGGTGATTCTACACTACAACAGACCAGTAGGTGATTCTACACTACAACAGACCAGTAGGTGATTCTACACTACAACAGACCAGTAGGTGATTCTACACTACAACAGACCAGTAGGTGATTCTACACTACAACAGACCAGTAGGTGATTCTACACTACAACAGACCAGTAGGTGATTCTACACTACAACAGACCAGTAGGTGATTCTACACTACAACAGACCAGTAGGTGATTCTACACTACAACAGACCAGTAGGTGATTCTACACTACAACAGACCAGTAGGTGATTCTACACTACAACAGACCAGTAGGTGATTCTACAACAGACCAGTAGGTGATTCTACACTACAACAGACCAGTAGGTGATTCTACACTACAACAGACCAGTAGGTGATTCTGCACTACAACAGACCAGTAGGTGATTCTACACTACAACAGACCAGTAGGTGATTCTACACTACAACAGACCAGTAGGTGATTCTACACTACAACAGACCAGTAGGTGATTCTACACTACAACAGACCAGTAGGTGATTCTACACTACAACAGACCAGTAGGTGATTCTACACTACAACAGACCAGTAGGTGATTCTACACTACAACAGACCAGTAGGTGATTCTACACTACACCAGACCAGTAGGTGATTCTACACTACACCAGACCAGTAGGTGATTCTACACTACAACAGACCAGTAGGTGATTCTACACTACAACAGACCAGTAGGTGATTCTACACTACAACAGACCAGTAGGTGATTCTACACTACAACAGACCAGTAGGTGATTCTACACTACAACAGACCAGTAGGTGATTCTACACTACAACAGACCAGTAGGTGATTCTACACTACAACAGACCAGTAGGTGATTCTACACTACAACAGACCAGTAGGTGATTCTACAACAGACCAGTAGGTGATTCTACACTACAACAGACCAGTAGATGATTCTACACTACAACAGACCAGTAGGTGATTCTACACTACAACAGACCAGTAGGTGATTCTACACTACAACAGACCAGTAGGTGATTCTACACTACAACAGACCAGTAGGTGATTCTACAACAGACCAGTAGGTGATTCTACACTACACCAGACCAGTAGGTGATTCTACACTACACCAGACCAGTAGGTGATTCTACAACAGACCAGTAGATGATTCTACAACAGACCAGTAGGTGATTCTACACTACACCAGACCAGTAGGTGATTCTACACTACACCAGACCAGTAGGTGATTCTACAACAGACCAGTAGATGGTTCTACAACAGACCAGTAGATGGTTCTACAACAGACCAGTAGGTGATTCTACAACAGAACATTAGGTGATTCTACACTACATCAGACCAGTAGATGGTTCTACAACAGACCAGTAGATGGTTCTACAACAGACCAGTAGATGGTTCTACAACAGACCAGTAGATGGTTCTAGAACAGACCAGTAGGTAATTCTACAACAGAACATTAGGTGATTCTACACTACAACAGACCAGTAGGTGATTCTACAACAGACCATTAGGTGGTTCTACAACAGACCAGTAGATGGTTCTACAACAGACCAGTAGATGGTTCTACAACAGACCAGTAGATGGTTCTAGAACAGACCAGTAGGTAATTCTACACCAGACCAGTAGGTGATTCTACACTACAACAGACCAGTAGGTGATTCTACACTACAACAGACCAGTAGGTGATTCTACACTACAACAGACCAGTAGGTGATTCTACACTACAACAGACCAGTAGGTGATTCTACACTACAACAGACCAGTAGGTGATTCTACACTACAACAGACCAGTAGGTGATTCTACACTACAACAGACCAGTAGGTGATTCTACACTACAACAGACCAGTAGATGGTTCTACAACAGACCAGTAGATGGTTCTAGAACAGACCAGTAGGTAATTCTACAACAGAACATTAGGTGATTCTACACTACAACAGACCAGTAGGTGATTCTACACTACAACAGACCAGTAGGTGATTCTACACTACAACAGACCAGTAGGTGATTCTACAACAGACCAGTAGGTGATTCTACAACAGACCAGTAGGTGATTCTACAACAGACCAGTAGATGGTTCTAGAACAGACCAGTAGATGGTTCTAGAACAGACCAGTAGGTGATTCTACAACCTGGGTTGAGAGCTTGTCCTGCTGTGTTGCAGAGCTGGTCATTCGTCCTAATATTGAGTTAAATGGACACACACCAAATTCAATCATTGAATATATCTTGACTATCATGTTAAATATTGCACTGTTGGGAAAGGTCAGACAACAGTAGGTCCAGAATCATCCTAGAGAGCGCAGTACACTACACAGACAGATCCGTCTCTGTCTCTGTGTGTGTGAGCCAGGTCACCCATGATACAAGTCCGTATTCGACGTCCATCCATGTCTGAGGATGTCGGGGAAACGTGTAAACTGGCCAATAGGGGCAACAGTGAGCACTGTTACCTTCAAGTAGGTTTTGGTTTTACTAGGGTTGTGTGGACGGGGATGGTGGATGGGCGTAATCATTGTTTTTGAGATGTTTGTTTTAATCCTATCCCAATACCTATACCTTAACCAGTTGGAGTTAATGCCTCAACTTAATCATAACCTTAAAAAAGAGTTGATGCTTAAACTTCAACACTTTGAAATGTGTCGTTTGAGAAACATGGATGAACGTCTAATTCTGACGTGAAGCTGTGAGAGCTAGTTGAGGTCTGTCTGTCTGTCTGCCTGCCTGTCTGCCTGCCTGTCTGTCTCTGTCTGCCTCTGTCTGCCTCTGTCTGTGTCTGTCTGTCTGTCTGCCTCTGTCTGTCTGTCTGTCTGTCTGTCTGTCTGTCTGTCTGTCTGTCTGTCTGTCTGTCTGTAATTGAAGTTCTCTGCTGTAACTAGGAAGCTTGATCTTGACATCTAGCCACTTAGCTAGCAAGTTAGTAAACCAAATTTACAGCTGGAGTCCTGAGCTGGATTTAATTTATTTGACACATCTTAGATTTCTAATAGTTATCTTTCTAGTTTACAAGAAGTGGCATAGCAACGTCTGCATTTCAAAATACCCCCCGGGTATACAGTATAAACGTTATATCACCCAAACCTAGTATACACTAGAGAGAGAATCATACCGAGACAGAGTAACTGTTTTGTCATCAGCAGCCAGACGGCTCGTCCAGTGGTAACATAATAGCACTATGCACAACAGTATGACCATCAATTAAACCGTAGTGCCCAGCTTGAAAATGTTTCACTTGTACTGTGTCCCGAATGGCATACTATTTCCTATATAGTGCACTACTTTAGACCAGGGCCCTATGGAACCCTATTCCCTATATATAGTGCACTACTTTAGACCAGGGCCCTATGGAACCCTATTCCCTATATATAGTGCACTACTTTAGACCAGGGCCCTATGGAACCCTATTCCCTATATATAGTGCACTACTTTAGACCAGGGCCCAATGGAACCCTATTCCCTATATAGTGCACTACTTTAGACCAGGGCCCAATGGAACCCTATTCCCTATATATAGTGCACTACTTTAGACCAGGGCCCAATGGAACCCTATTCCCTATATATAGTGCACTACTTTAGACCAGGGCCCTATGGAACCCTATTCCCTATATATAGTGCACTACTGTATATGGACCTGGAATACGGTGCCATTTGGGACAATGACAAAGGCTACTTCTCCGCAGCCCTGAAAGGTCCAAAGGGCAGTTTCACACTGCTATGCAACAATGGAGGGTTTGTATGTGTGCAAACACAGAGGGACTGCGTCCCAAGTTCCCTTGGGATGCAGACGGAGCCATCAGCAGTGAGCTAGCATGCCTGGCAGACCGACCGACGACCAGCTTTTCGGGAGGTAGAGTGAGTGCAGCGGGCAGGGCAGCGGGCAGGGCAGAGTGCAGCGGGCAGGGCAGAGTGCAGCGGGCAGGGCAGAGTCGAGCGGGCAGGGCAGAGTGCAGCGGGCAGGGCAGCGGGCAGGGCAGAGTGCAGCGGGCAGGGCAGAGTCGAGCGGGCAGGGCAGAGTGCAGCGGGCAGTGCAGCGTGCAGCGAGCAGGGCAGAGTGCAGCGGGCAGGGCAGAGTCGAGCGGGCAGGGCAGAGTGCAGCGGGCAGTGCAGCGGGCAGGACAGAGTGCAGCGAGCAGGACAGAGTGCAGCGACCAGGGCAGAGTGCAGCGACCAGGGCAGAGTGCAGCGACCAGGGCAGAGTGCAGCGAGCAGGACAGAGTGCAGCGAGCAGGGCAGAGTGCAGCGAGCAGGGCAGAGTGCAGCGGGCAGGGCAGAGTGCAGCGAGCAGGGCAGAGTGCAGCGAGCAGGGCAGAGTGCAGAGTGCAGGACAGAGTGCAGCGAGCAGGGCAGAGTGCAGCGAGCAGGGCAGAGTGCAGAGTGCAGGACAGAGTGCAGCGAGCAGGGCAGAGTGCAGCGAGCAGGGCAGAGTGCAGCGAGCAGGGCAGAGTGCAGCGAGCAGGGCAGAGTGCAGCGAGCAGGGCAGAGTGCAGCGAGCAGGGCAGAGTGCAGCGAGCAGGGCAGAGTGCAGCGGGCAGGGCAGAGTGCAGCGACCAGGGCAGAGTGCAGCGACCAGTGCAGCGACCAGGGCAGAGTGCAGCGGGTAGGGCAGAGTGCAGCGACCAGGGCAGAGTGCAGCGGGCAGGGCAGAGTGCAGCGGGCAGGGCAGAGTGCAGCGGGCAGGGCAGAGTGCAGCGACCAGGGCAGAGTGCAGCGACCAGGGCAGAGTGCAGCGGGCAGGGCAGAGTGCAGAGTGCAGGACAGAGTGCAGCGAGCAGGGCAGAGTGCAGCGAGCAGGGCAGAGTGCAGCGAGCAGGGCAGAGTGCAGCGGGCAGGGCAGAGTGCAGCGGGCAGGGCAGAGTGCAGCGGGCAGGGCAGAGTGCAGCGGGCAGGGCAGAGTGCAGCGGGCAGGGCAGAGTGCAGCGACCAGGGCAGAGTGCAGCGACCAGGGCAGAGTGCAGCGGGCAGGGCAGAGTGCAGCGACCAGGGCAGAGTGCAGCGACCAGTGCAGCGACCAGGGCAGAGTGCAGCGACCAGGGCAGAGTGCAGCGACCAGGGCCAGAGTGCAGCGGGCAGGGCAGAGTGCAGCGGGCAGGGCAGAGTGCAGCGAGCAGGGCAGAGTGCAGCGGGGGGGCGGCCACATGCGGTCAATTATCGTCCCGACTGATTATCTCTCCTTCTCTAGAGGAGAGTCGTGTTTTTTTACATGTATCTTTATTTAACCAGGTAGGTCAGTTGGCCATGATGTCATAATGATAGTTTAACCAGGTAGGTCAGTTGGCCATGATGTCATAATGATAGTTTAACCAGGTAGGTCAGTTGGCCATGATGTCATAATGATAGTTTAACCAGGTAGGTCAGTTGGCCATGATGTCATAATGATAGTTTAACCACGTAGGTCAGTTGAGAACAAGTTCTCATTTACAACTGCGACCTGGCCAAGATAAATCAAAGCGCTGCGACACAAACAACAACACAGAGTTACACATAAACAAACCTACAGTCAATAACACAATAGAAAAGTCTATATACAGTGTGTGCAAATGTAGTAAGAGTAAGGAGGTAAGGCAATAAATATGCCATAGTGGCAAAATAATGACAATTTAGCAATTAAACACTGGAGTGATAGATGAGCAGATGATACATGTGCAAGTAGAGATACTGGGAGAATACCTATGGGTGTGTTGCCTTTGTTTATGTGTGTGTGTACGACTGTGTGTGTGTGTGTGTGTACGACTGTGTGTGTGTGTGTGTACGACTGTGTGTGTGTGTGTGTGTGTGTGACTGTGTGTGTGTGTGTGTGTGACTGTGTGTGTGTGTACGGCTGTGTGTGTGTGTGTGTGTACGGCTGTGTGTGTGTGTGTGTGTACGACTGTGTGTGTGTGTGTGTGTGTGTACGACTGTGTGTGTGTGTGTGTACGACTGTGTGTGTGTGTGTGTGTGTGACTGTGTGTGTGTGACTGTGTGTGTGTGTACGGCTGTGTGTGTGTGTGTGTACGGCTGTGTGTGTGTGTGTGTACGACTGTGTGTGTGTGTGTGTACGACTGTGTGTGTGTGTGTGTGTACGACTGTGTGTGTGTGTGTGTGTGTACGACTGTGTGTGTGTGTGTACGACTGTGTGTGTGTGTGTGTACGACTGTGTGTGTGTGACTGTGTGTGTGTGTGTGACTGTGTGTGTGTGTGTGACTGTGTGTGTGTGTACGACTGTGTGTGTGTGTGTGTGTGTACGACTGTGTGTGTGTGTGTGTACGACTGTGTGTGTGTGTGTGTACGACTGTGTGTGTGTGTGTGACTGTGTGTACGACTGTGTGTGTGTGTGTGTACGACTGTGTGTGTGTGTGTGTGTACGACTGTGTGTGTGTGTGTGTGTACGACTGTGTGTGTGTGTGTGTGTACGACTGTGTGAGTGTGTGTGTACGGCTGTGTGTGTGTGTGTGTGTACGACTGTGTGTGTGTGTGTGTGTGTACGACTGTGTGTGTGTGTGTGTGCGACTGTGTGTGTGTGTGTGTACGACTGTGTGTGTGTGTGTACGACTGTGTGTGTGTGTGTGTGTGTGACTGTGTGTGTGTGTACGACTGTGTGTGTGTGTGTGTGTACGACTGTGTGTGTGTGTGTGTGTACGACTGTGTGTGTGTGACTGTGTGTGTGTGTGTGACTGTGTGTGTGTGTACGACTGTGTGTGTGTGTACGACTGTGTGTGTGTGTGTGTACGACTGTGTGTGTGTGTGTGTGTGACTGTGTGTGTTTGACTGTGTTTGTGTGTACGGCTGTGTGTGTGTGTGTGTACGGCTGTGTGTGTGTGTGTGTACGACTGTGTGTGTGTGTGTGACTGTGTGTGTGTGTGTGACTGTGTGTACGACTGTGTGTGTGTGTGTGTGTACGACTGTGTGTGTGTGACTGTGTGTGTGTGACTGTGTGTGTGTGTACGGCTGTGTGTGTGTACGGCTGTCTGTGTGTGTCTGTACGACTGTGTGTGTGTGTGTGTGTGTGTGTACGACTGTGTATGTGTGACTGTGTGTGTGTGTACGACTGTCTGTATGTGTGACTGTGTATGTACGACTGTGTGTGTGTACGACAGTGTGTGTGTACTACTGTGTATGTGTGACTGTGTGTGTGTACGACTGTGTGTGTGTACTACTGTGTATGTGTGACTGTGTGTGTGTACGACTGTGTGTGTCCGTGAGGGTTCGCATGGCCTCATTGCTTAGTAGTAGTGGCACACAACACAACCTCTCTTCATTCAGCAGTCAGTCAGCCAGGTGGTTTCTGGGGAGGGGGGGGGGTTGTATGGTTCATGCCCTAGTCACACTAAGTTCTCCTGGGACTGAGGCTGCAGCTGGGTAGAGACAGAGCTTTTGTGTTTGTCTTTGTGTGTGTTCAGATACCCCACGTGCCCTTGTGTTACTACTGCAACATCATAGGGCAGATGTTAAATGGACTCACATGGTCAGGTTGTCGTGGGGATAACAGAGGTGACTATCAGTGGGTCAATATTGACCTTGTTCTCCCTGTTACAGACGCATAAATATCAAACCACCCCCTCCAATAAAAGGCTAACCTCCCCTGTTATTGTAATGGTGAGAGGTTAGCATGTCTTGGGGGTATGATATAAAAGGCTAACCTCCCCTGTTATTGTAATGGTGAGAGGTTAGCATGTCTTGGGGTATGATATAAAAGGCAAACCTCCCCTGTTATTGTAATGGTGAGAGGTTAGCATGTCTTGGGGGTATGATATAAAAGGCTAACCTCCCCTGTTATTGTAATGGTGAGAGGTTAGCATGTCTTGGGGGTATGATATAAAAGGCTAACCTCCCCTGTTATTGTAATGGTGAGAGGTTAGCATGTCTTGGGGGTATGATATAAAAGGCTAACCTCCCCTGTTATTGTAATGGTGAGAGGTTAGCACGTCTTGGGGGTATGATATAAAAGGCTAACCTCTCCTGTTATTGTAATGGTGCAATGTTAGCATGTCTTTGGGTTATGATATAAAATGCTAACCTCCCCTGTTATTGTAGTGGTGAGATGTTAGCATGTCTTGTGATTATGATATAAAAGGCTAACCTCCCCTGTTATTGTAATGGTGAGAGGTTAGCACGTCTTGGGGGTATTATATTTGTGCGTCAACTTTCTCACTCATCATTATTCACAATTTATTCAGGATTATCCGTAATCATGGTAGAATCAACATTAATGTAGAGGTGTTTAGAAACGTATTCTATTCTTATTTACGATAAAAGTGACTCCAAAATGACACAATACATTATTTACCATTCATTTCTATTGGCCACAAAATGATCTGAAACACAACCAAAACAAACAGCAAATACATCCAAACAACTTTGTAGAGTCACAAGCTTGATGTAGTCATTGGGTGCTAGGAATATGGGACCAGATACTAAACCTTTGACTACTTGAATAGACATACAGTATAACTACATTTGTCCCAAATACTTTTGGTCCTCTAAAATGCAGGGGGACTATGTACAAAAAAAGTGCTGTAATTTCTAAATGCTTCGTCTGAAAATTAAAGCCGACAGTCTGTACTTTAACCTCGTAGAGTCGTTGTCTAATTTCAAATCCAATGTGCTGGATTACAGAGCAAAAACTAAAGAGAAATCAATGTCCCAATAACTTTAGACCTCCATTTTATGTCATTGATGTTTCTACCTTGAAAATCTCCGATTTACAAAGATATTCAAGGACCTTGAGCATTCTCTCCAGTTACAAACTGTTATCGAGGGATTTATATAAAAGAAAAGGATGAGCTAATCACAACCATTTCGTTTGTTATAAATCGAATTCCATTGATCTTTTTATTTTATTTTTTAAATTCAAAGTGTCACTTGGTGTCAGTCTATTTAAATGAAGGGAAATAACATTGTGAGCAACATGATTTAATAATATCACTTTAGTAAATTATTTTTTCAAGGATTTGATGACCTCAGATTTGAGCATTTGTGGCCTCCATTTCACATAATCCTAATTCACCTAAGATTTCTCATTGGTGTTACCGTCATTGGTGTTACCGTCATTGGTGTTACCGTCATTGGTGTTGCCGCCATTGGTGTTGCCGCCATTGGTGTTGCCGTCATTGGTGTTACCGTCATTGGTGTTACCGTCATTGGTGTTACCGTCATTGGTGTTACCGTCATTGGTGTTACCGTCATTGGTGTTACCGTCATTGGTGTTACCGTCATTGGTGTTACCGTCATTGGTGTTACCGTCATTGGTGTTACCGTCATTGGTGTGGCCGTCATTGGTGTTGCCGTCATTGGTGTTGCCGTCATTGGTGTGGCCGTCATTGGTGTTGCCGTCATTGGTGTTGCCGTCATTGGTGTGGCCGTCATTGGTGTGGCCGTCATTGGTGTTACCGTCATTGGTGTGGCCGTCATTGGTGTGGCCGTCATTGGTGTGGCCGTCATTGGTGTGGCCGTCATTGGTGTTACCGTCATTGGTGTTACCGTCATTGGTGTTACCGTCATTGGTGTTACCGTCATTGGTGTTGCCGCCATTGGTGTTACCGTCATTGGTGTTACCGTCATTGGTGTTACCGTCATTGGTGTTACCGTCATTGGTGTTACCGTCATTGGTGTTACCGTCATTGGTGTTACCGTCGTTGGTGTTACCGTCATTGGTGTTACCGTCATTGGTGTTACCGTCATTGGTGTTACCGTCATTGGTGTTACCGTCATTGGTGTTACCGTCATTGGTGTTACCGTCATTGGTGTGGTCGTCATTGGTGTTACCGTCATTGGTGTTACCGTCATTGGTGTTACCGTCATACCGTCATTGGTGTGGCCGTCATTGGTGTTACCGTCATTGGTGTGGCCGTCATTGGTGTTACCGTCATTGGTGTTGCTGTCATTGGTGTTACCATCGTTGGTGTTGCTACTCCTACTGATGGCACATAATGGTCAAAAATATTTAACATCATTAATCAACCATATTAGTTCATTTAGAGTGGGAATATGTATCCGAAAATACATTTAAATAAATAAATCTACAAAAATGAAGTTCCTTTTCTGCCCAAATACCACTGTAATTCAAGAACGACACACCTAAGAAACTACTGACGAATTACTTCTGCTGTTTCACCTTGTTGGCTTTGTGTGTGCGTGCGTGCTTCTATAACTATCCTCGTGGTACATGATATCCCCACAAGGATAGTAAAACAAGGGAAATTCTCCCTTGTGGGGTTTAGGTTTAGGGTTACAATTTAGGGGTTAGGTTAGCGGTTAGAGATTAATGTAAGGGTTAGGGATTAGGTAAAATGGGATTTTGAATGGAAATCAATTATAGGTCTCCAGAAGGATAGTAAAACAAGCGTGTGTGTCTGTGTACTGGCTGCTAGCTGCCACTTAGTAAGTGTGCATGGCCGGCTGACACCGGTAAGGAAGGGAGAGAGATCAGAGATCATGAATATTCAGTGACCAGACCGCTAAATGAGGCTGACAGCACTTAACATGTTCTACACCCACCCTTTGGCACCTCAGCTCTCACTAAGCCAACCACACACACACACACACACACACACACACACACACACACACACACACACACACACACACACACACACACACACACACACACACACACACACACACACACACACACACACACACCTCCACTGACAAGGAGAAGCTGTCTTCAACACATGTAGTCTCTTTGACCTAGGTCCTAGATGATATACACTTTAGCATGAGAACAGTTTGAAGTCTGCTATACCTCTTCCTGAAGAGCCCTCTTGAGTTTCCCTGAGTGGTGATTTCCCTGAGTGGGACAATTGTTTCCTTTTCTGATTTTGCTTGGTGAGCGGGAGGACAGGGACACACATGGCCTATGACTGGGCTATTCAGTAACTAGATCCTGACAGGAGGTGGTTTACCCAGTAACCCCATGTTCAACAGTCAAGCGGTCCTGAGAGGGTAGTGGACTACTGTAGACCAGGGTCTATAGGGTAGTGGACTACTGTAGACCAGGGTCTATAGGGTAGTGGACTACTGTAGACCAGGGTCTATAGGGTAGTGGACTACTGTTGACCAGGGTCTATAGGGTAGTGGACTACTGTTGACCAGGGTAGTGGACTACTGTAAACCAGGGTCTATAGGGTAGTGGACTACTGTTGACCAGGGTCTATAAGGTAGTGGACTACTGTTGACCAGGGTAGTGGACTACTGTAGACCAGGGCCTATAGGGTAGTGGACTACTATAGACCAGGGTAGTGGACTACTGTAGACCAGGGTCTATAGGGTAGTGGACTACTGTTGACCAGGGTAGTGGACTACTGTAGACCAGGGCCTATAGGGTAGTGGACCACTGTAGACCAGAGTCTATAGGGTAGTGGACTACTGTAGACCAGGGTCTATAGGGTAGTGGACTACTGTAGACCAGGGTAGTGGACTAATGTAGACCAGGGTAGTGGACTACTGTAGACCAGGGTAGGGGACTACTGTAGACCAGGGTAGGGGACTACTGTAGACCAGGGTAGGGGACTACTGTAGACCAGGGTAGGGGACTACTGTAGACCAGGGTAGTGGACTACTGTAGACCAGGGTAGTGGACTACTGTAGACCAGGGTAGTGGACTACTGTAGACCAGGGTAGTGGACTACTGTAGACCAGGGTAGTGGACTACTGTAGACCAGGGTAGTGGACTACTGTAGACCAGGGTAGTGGACTACTGTAGACCAGGGTAGGGGACTACTGTAGACAAGGGTAGGGGACTACTGTAGACCAGGGTCTATAGGGTAGTGGACTACTGTTGACCAGGGTAGTGGACTACTGTAGACCAGGGTCTATAGGGTAGTGGACTACTGTAGACCAGGGTCTATAGGGTAGTGGACTACTGTAGACCAGGGTAGTGGACTACTGTAGACCAGGGTAGTGGACTACTGTTGACCAGGGTAGTGGACTACTGTAGACCAGGGTAGTGGACTACTTTTAACCAAGGTCTATAGGATAGTGGACTACTGTTGACCAGGGTCAATAGGGTAGTGGACTACTGTAGACCAGGGTTGTGGACTACTGTTGACCAGTGTCTATAGGGTAGTGGACTACTGTAGACCAGGGTAGTGGACTACTGTAGACTAGGGTAGTGGACTACTGTAGACCAGAGTAGTGGACTACTGTTGACCATGGTCTATAGGGTAGTGGACTACTGTAGACCAGGGTCTATAGGGTAGTGGACTACTGTAGACCAGGGTAGTGGACTACTGTTGACCAGGGTCTATAGGGTAGTGGACTACTGTAGACCAGGGTTGTGGACTACTGTAAACCAGGGTAGTGGACTACTGTAGACCAGGGTAGTGGACTACTGTAGACCAGGGTCTATAGGGTAGTGGACTACTGTTGACCAGGGTCTATAGGGTAGTGGACTACTGTAGACCAGGGTCTATAGGGTAGTGGACTACTGTAGACCAGGGTCTATAGGGTAGTGGACTACTGTAGACCAGGGTCTATAGGGTAGTGGACTACTGTAGACCAGGGTAGTGGACTACTGTAGACCAGGGTAGTGGACTACTGTAGACCAGGGTAGTGGACTACTGTAGACCAGGGTAGTGGACTACTGTAGACCAGGGTCTATAGGGTAGTGGACTACTGTAGACCAGGGTCTATAGGGTAGTGGACTACTGTAGACCAGGGTCTATAGGGTACTGGGCTACTGTTGACCAGGGTCTATAGGGTAGTGGACTACTGTTGACCAGGGTCTATAGGGTAGTGGACTACTGTAGACCAGGGTCTATAGGGTAGTGGACTACTGTAGACCAGGGTCTATAGGGTAGTGGACTACTGTAGACCAGGGTCTATAGGGTAGTGGACTACTGTAGACCAGGGTCTATAGGGTAGTGGACTACTGTAGACCAGGGTAGTGGACTACTGTAGACCAGGGTAGTGGACTACTGTAGACCAGGGTAGTGGACTACTGTAGACCAGGGTAGTGGACTACTGTAGACCAGGGTAGTGGACTACTGTAGACCAGGGTCTATAGGGTAGTGGACTACTGTAGACCAGGGTCTATAGGGTAGTGGACTACTGTAGACCAGGGTCTATAGGGTACTGGGCTACTGTTGACCAGGGTCTATAGGGTAGTGGACTACTGTTGACCAGGGTCTATAGGGTAGTGGACTACTGTAGACCAGGGTCTATAGGTTAGTGGACTACTGTAGACCAGGGTAGTGGACTACTGTAGACCAGGGTAGTGGACTACTGTAGACCAGGGTAGTGGACTACTGTAGACCAGGGTCTATAGGGTATTGGACTACTTTAGACCAGGGTCTATAGGGTAGTGGACTACTGTAGACCAGGGTCTATAGGGTAGTGGACTACTGTAGACCAGGGTCTATAGGGTAGTGGACTACTGTAGACCAGGGTCTATAGGGTAGTGGACTACTGTAGACCAGGGTCTATAGGGTAGTGGACTACTGTAGACCAGGGTCTATAGGGTAGTGGACTACTGTAGACCAGGGTCTATAGGGTAGTGGACTACTGTAGACCAGGGTCTATAGGGTAGTGGACTACTGTAGACCAGTGTCTATAGGGTAGTGGACTACTGTTGACCAGGGTCTATAGTGTAGTTGACTACTGTTGACCAGGGTCTCCAGGGTAGTGGACTACTGTAGACCATGGATCTATAGGGTAGTGGACTACTGTAGACCAGGGTTTATAGGGTAGTGGACTACTGTAGACCAGGGTCTATAGGGTAGTGGACTACTGTAGACCAGGGTCTATAGGGTAGTGGACTACTGTAGACCATGGATCTATAGGGTAGTGGACTACTGTAGACCAGGGTCTATAGGGTAGTTGACTACTGTTGACCAGGGTCTATAGGATAGTTGACTACTGTAGACCAGGGTCTATAGCGTAGTGGACTACTGTTGACCAGGGTATATAGGGTAGTGGACTACTGTAGACCAGGGTGTATAGGGTAGGTGACTACTGTAGACCAGGGTAGGTGACTACTGTAGACCAGTGTAGTGGACTACTGTAGACCAGTGTAGTGGACTACTGTAGACCAGGGTAGTGGACTACTGTAGACCAGGGTCTATAGGGTAGTTGACTACTGTAGACCAGGGTCTATAGGGTAGTGGACTACTGTAGACCAGGGTCTATAGGGTAGTGGACTACTGTAGACCAGGGTCTATAGGGTAGTTGACTACTGTAGACCAGGGTCTATAGGGTAGTTGACTACTGTAGACCAGGGTCTATAGGGTAGTTGACTACTGTAGACCAGGCTCTATAGGGTAGTGGACTACTGTAGACCAGGGTCTATAGGGTAGTGGACTACTGTAGACCAGGGTCTATAGGGTAGTTGACTACTGTAGACCAGGGTCTATAGGGTAGTGGACTACTGTAGACCAGGGTCTATAGGGTAGTTGACTACTGTAGACCAGGCTCTATAGCGTAGAGGACTACTGTTGACCAGGGTAGTGGACTACTGTCGACCAGGGTCTATAGGGTAGTGGACTACTGTAGACCAGGGTCTATAGGGTTGTTGACTACTGTAGACCAGGGCCTATAGGTTAGTTGACTACTGTAGACCAGGGTCTATAGGGTAGTGGACTACTGTAGACCAGGTTCTATAGGGTAGTTGACCTCTGTAGACCAGGGTCTATAGGGTAGTGGACTACTGTAGACCAGGTTAGTGGACTACTGTTGACCAGGGTAGTGGACTACTTTAGACCAGGGTCTATAGGGTAGTGGACTACTGTAGACCAGGGTCTATAGGGTAGTGGACTACTGTAGACCAGGGTCTATAGGGTAGTGGACTACTGTAGACCAGGGTCTGTAGGGTAGTGGACTACTGTAGACCAGGGTCTATAGGGTAGTGGACTACTGTAGACCAGGGTCTATAAGGTAGTGGACTACTGTAGACCAGGGCCTATAGGGTAGTGGACCTCTGTAGACCAGGGTCTATAGGGTAGTTGACCTCTGTAGACCAGGGTCTATAGGGTAGTGGACTACTGTAGACCAGGGTCTATAGGGTAGTGGACTACTATAGACCAGGGTCTATAGGGTAGTGGACTACTGTAGACCAGGGTCTATAGGTTAGTGGACTACTGTAGACCAGGGTCTATAGGTTAGTGGACCTCTGTAGACCAGGGTCTATAGGGTAGTTGACCTCTGTAGACCAGGGTCTATAGGGTAGTTGACCTCTGTAGACCAGGGTCTATAGGGTAGTGGACTACTGTAGACCAGGGTCTATAGGGTAGTGGACTACTGTAGACCAGGGTCTATAGGGTAGTGGACTACTGTAGACCAGGGTCTATAGGTTAGTGGACTACTGTAGACCAGGGTCTATAGGGTAGTGGACAACTGTAGACCATGGTCTATAGGGTAGTGGACCTCTGTAGATCAGGGTCTATAGGTTGTCATTTGAAGTACAGTCACTCATGCGTCTCCTCCCTCTGTGAGGAAAACCTCACCAAGACGCTTTCTAAGAGGCCCACATGACTGCTTGGTCTTATCTAGACTGGCGTGACTGGCGTGACTGGCGTGACTGGCGTGACTGGCGTGACTGGCGTGACTGGCGTGACTGGCGTGACAGGCGTGACTGGCGTGACAGGCGTGACTGGCGTGACAGGCGTGACTGGCGTTTTGGCAGCGCAGTGCTTGGAGGATCTGTTCTGTTTGTGTCAGTGGAGGAAAGGGAGGACCATCATTCTCAGTGAATTTCATAAAAATAATGCTACCTGCTGCCCCTAAACACGTTTCAGAGTTAAATGTAATGTTTCCTCTGTGATACAACAACATGAAAAGCTCTAGCTCTTCTTATTGTATGTTCCAGCTGGAATGACATCCTTGGGTAGTAGGGACTAGGCACTGGCGGTGTCCCAAATCTGACTCCACTGCATACCAGTGGAGGCTCCTCAGAGGCGGAAGGGGAGAACCATCCTCTTCGGTGAATTTCATTAATAAAAACCTTTCAACATTGAAAAAGTTATCCTTTTTTTTTTTTTTGTTAAAACTATGTTAAATATATTCACACGTCACCGAATAATTGATTAAAACACACTGTTTTGTAATGAAGGTCTACAGTAGCCTCAACAGCACTTTGTAGGGTAGCACCATGGTGTAGCCGGAGGACAGCTAGCTTCCATCCTCCTCTGGGTACATTGACTTCAATACAAAACCTAGGAGGCTCATGGTTCTCACCCCCTTCCGTACACTTCCACAGGAATTATGACAACGTCCTCCTCCAACCTATCAGAGCTCTTGCAGCATGAACTGACATGTTGTCCACCCAATCAAAGGATCAGATAATGAATCTAGTACTGAAAGCATAAGCTAAAGCTAGCTAGCATTGCAGTGCATAAAATGTGGTGAGTAGTTGACTGAGAGAGAGAGAAAGACAATAGTTGAACAGTTTTCAACAAATTAATTTCTTCAAAAATGAAGGAGAAGCAAGAGAGGAAGAGAGATTTCATCTTTTTTTTTCACTTTCAGTTTCACTTACTTAGCTAGCAAATACAGCCAGCTATTTTAGCCTACTTAAAACACCCGGCTCAAACAGAGGGATGCTATGTTAGCTAGCTGGCTATGACTATCCAACACAACACTGGAACTCTTCCAAGTCGATGTAAGCTTTTGGTTTTATTAATTTATTGCCACCGGGTCCCGCCGGTCTAACTGCTTACTGACTAAACACTGTAACGTTACTGTATGATTGTAGCGAGTTAACTAACGCGTTAGTTCTATTAGCTATTTTGACTAGGATGTTACTTTAGCTAATATGGGGACAACGATGCAGGCTGTGTGTAGCGGTTATGATATGGTTTGGCTTGGAAAGGTTTTTTCTTCTGGTCACATACAGCTGATGTGTTGTTCCTTGAAGTCCACAAACGAACGGAAAGGTGAGAGGAGGAGAGTGCATTGAGGCCAGAAGGAATACAACATGGCTACTATGAACGTGAACTGTGTTTGTGATCAGGGGTGCATTCATTATGCCGATTCTTCTGTTGAAAAACGTTTCTTAAATGGAAGCAAACAAAACTGGGATAAAAATACCTGAATTTGTCCAATAGAAACCAATAGGAGGTGATACCATCGTATGTTTGGGGGGGTTGGCCAATAGGAGGTGATACCATCGTATGTTTGGGGGGGTTGGCCAATAGGAGGTGATACCATCGTATGTTTGGGGGGGTTGGCCAATAGGAGGTGATACCGTCTTATATTTGGGGGGTTGGCCAATAGAAGGTGATACCATCGTATTGTTGGGGGGGTTGGCCAATAGGGGGTGATACCATCGTATTGTTGGGGGGGTTGGCCAATAGAAGGTGATACCATCGTATTGTTGGGGGGGTTGGCCAATAGGAGGTGATACCATCGTATTGTTGGGGGGGTTGGCCAATAGGGGGTGATACCATCGTATTGTTGGGCTGTTGGCCAATAGGAGGTGATACCATCGTATTGTTGGGGGGGGTTGGCCAATAGGGGGTGATACCATCGTATTGTTGGGGGGGTTGGCCAATAGGGGGTGATACCATCGTATTGTTGGGGGGGTGGCCAATAGGGGGTGATACCATCGTATTGTTGGGGGGTTGGTTAATAGGAGGTGATACCATCGTATTGTTGGGGGGGTGGCCAATAGGGGGTGATACCATCGTATTGTTGGGGGGGTGGCCAATAGGGGGTGATACCATCGTATTGTTGGGGGGGTGGCCAATAGGGGGTGATACCATCGTATTGTTGGGGGGTTGGCCAATAGGGGGTGATACCATCGTATTGTTGGGGGGTTGGTTAATAGGAGGTGATACCATCGTATTGTTGGGGGGGTGGCCAATAGGGGGTGATACCATCGTATTGTTGGGGGGGTGGCCAATAGGGGGTGATACCATCGTATTGTTGGGGGGTTGGCCAATAGAAGGTGATACCATCGTATTGTTGGGGGGGTTGGCCAATAGGGGGTGATACCATCGTATTGTTGGGGGGGTTGGCCAATAGGAGGTGATACCATCGTATTGTTGGGGGGTTGGCCAATAGAAGGTGATACCATCGTATTGTTGGGGGGTTGGCCAATAGGGGGTGATACCATCGTATTGTTGGGGGGGTTGGCCAATAGGGGGTGATACCATCGTATTGTTGGGGGGTTGGCCAATAGGGGGTGATACCATCGTATTGTTGGGGGGGTTGGCCAATAGGGGGTGATACCATCGTATTGTTGGGGGGGTTGGCCAATAGAAGGTGATACCATCGTATTGTTGGGGAGTTGGCCAATAAGGGGTGATACCATCGTATTGTTGGGGGGGGGGGGGGGTTGGCCAATAGGGGGTGATACCATCGTATTGTTGGGGGGGGTTGGCCAATAGGAGGTGATACCATCGTATTGTTGGGGGGGTGGCCAATAGGGGGTGATACCATCGTATTGTTGGGGGGGTGGCCAATAGAAGGTGATACCATCGTATTGTTGGGGGGTTGGCCAATAGGAGGTGATACCATCGTATTGTTGGGGGGTTGGCCAATAGGAGGTGATACCATCGTATTGTTGGGGGGGTTGGCCAATAGGAGGTGATACTGTCGTATTGTTGGGGGGGGTTGGTTAATAGGAGGTGATACCATCGTATTGTTGGGGGGGTTGGCCAATAGGGGGTGATACCATCGTATTGTTGGGGGGGTTGGCCAATAGGGGGTGATACCATCGTATTGTTGGGGAGTTGGCCAATAGGGGGTGATACCATCGTATTGTTGGGGGGTTGGCCAATAGGGGGTGATACCATCGTATTGTTGGGGGGTTGGCCAATAGGGGGTGATACCATCGTATTGTTGGGGGGTTGGCCAATAGGGGGTGATACCATCGTATTGTTGGGGGGTTGGCCAATAGGGGGTGATACCATCGTATTGTTGGGGGTTGGCCAATAGGGGGTGATACCATCGTATTGTTGGGGAGTTGGCCAATAGGGGGTGATACCATCGTATTGTTGGGGGGTTGGCCAATAGGGGGTGATACCATCGTATTGTTGGGGGGGGGGGGGGTTGGCCAATAGGGGGTGATACCATCGTATTGTTGGGGGGGGTTGGCCAATAGGGGGTGATACCATCGTATTGTTGGGGGGGTGGCCAATAGGAGGTGATACCATCGTATTGTTGGGGGAGTTGGCCAATAGGGGGTGATACCATCGTATTGTTGGGGGAGTTGGCCAATAGGGGGTGATACCATCGTATTGTTGGGGGGGTTGGCCAATAGGAGGTGATACCATCGCATTGTTGGGGTGTTGTTAATAGGGGGTGATACCATCGTATTGTTGGGGGGGTTGGCCAATAGGGGGTGATACCATCGTATTGTTGGGGGGTTGGCCAATAGGGGGTGATACCATCGTATTGTTGGGGGGGTTGGCCAATAGGGGGTGATACCATCGTATTGTTGGGGAGTTGGCCAATAAGGGGTGATACCATCGTATTGTTGGGTGGGGGGGGGGGGGTTGGCCAATAGGGGGTGATACCATCGTATTGTTGGGTGGGGGGGGGGGGGGGTTGGCCAATAGGGGGTGATACCATCGTATTGTTGGGTGGGGGGGGGGGGGGGTTGGCCAATAGGGGGTGATACCATCGTATTGTTGGGGGGTTGGCCAATAGGGGGTGATACCATCGTATTGTTGGGGGGGTGGCCAATAGGGGGTGATACCATCGTATTGTTGGGGGGGTGGCCAATAGGGGGTGATACCATCGTATTGTTGGGGGGGTGGCCAATAGGGGGTGATACCATCGTATTGTTGGGGGGTTGGCCAATAGGAGGTGATACCATCGTATTGTTGGGGGGGGTTGGCCAGTAGGGGGTGATACCATCGTATTGTTGGGGGGGTTGGCCAATAGGGGGTGATACCATCGTATTGTTGGGGGGGTGGCCAATAGGGGGTGATACCATCGTATTGTTGGGGGGTTGGCCAATAGGGGGTGATACCATCGTATTGTTGGGGGAGTTGGCCAATAGGAGGTGATACCATCGTATTGTTGGGGGGGGTTGGCCAATAGGGGGTGATACCATCGTATTGTTGGGGGGGGTTGGCCAGTAGGGGGTGATACCATCGTATTGTTGGGGGGTTGGCCAATAGGGGGTGATACCATCGTATTGTTGGGGGGTTGGCCAATAGGGGGTGATACCATCGTATTGTTGGGGGGGTGGCCAATAGGGGGTGATACCATCGTATTGTTGGGGGGGTTGGCCAATAGGGGGTGATACCATCGTATTGTTGGGGGGTTGGCCAATAGGGGGTGATACCATCGTATTGTTGGGGGGGTGGCCAATAGGGGGTGATACCATCGTATTGTTGGGGGGTTGGCCAATAGGAGGTGATACCATCGTATTGTTGGGGGGTTGGCCAATAGGAGGTGATACCATCGTATTGTTGGGGGGTTGGCCAATAGGAGGTGATACCATCGTATTGTTGGGGGGGTGGCCAATAGGCACTATCCATACTCAAACGGCCTACTATTTAGGATGCAGGTATGGGTATTCAGACACGGCGTGTGTGTGTGTGTGTGTGTGTGTGTGTGTGTGTGTGTGTGTGTGTGTGTGTGTGTGTGTGTGTGTGTGTGTGTGTGTGTGTGTGTGTGTGTGTGTGTGTGTGTGTGTGTGTGTGTGTGTTTGATTGCTGGCTGTTTATACCCCCGACTTGTCTAAAGCTGTTGATGAATCATTTTCAGGATGTTGCAATGAGATCTCTGGCTGGCGATGAACAAGAAGGGAGGGAGAGAAAGCTGACTGCTTTAGGCCCTCACCCCAGGTTAAGTCCTGATGCATCAGTCTTGGCTTAGACAGACACACACCCCTAGTAGAGGGGGATTGTACGGCCTGATGTCTGGGGATGTGCCAACACACGTTGATTAATATTGATCGTTGGATGAATTGACCACTTGAATAGAAGTTGGATCAAATGATTCCCTCGTTCTCGTCTCCCGTAATCCGTCGTCCAAGATCAGGGAGACAATTCTATTGAAGCCAAAATGTTCCAAATGGCGCCCTATTCCCTATGTAGGGCCCTGGTCAAAAGTAGTGCACTACATAGGGAATAGGGTGCACAACAACATGCTGGAGAATGTCCTGAAGGGACAATACAGTTTAAGGTCATCGTCCTGCAAAAATAATGTTTTTTATCTTCTGCCCTCTGCGTTTTTAAAAGGTCATCCACCTCATGATGATATTTGGGCTGGATCCCACTGGTCCCCTATTAAGTGCACTACTTTTGACCAGGGCTCTATGGGTAGTGCACTACCTTTGATCAGGGCTCTATGGGTAGTGCACTGCTTTTGACCAGGGCCCTATGGGTAGTGCACTACTTTTGACCAGGGCACTACATAGGGAATAGGGTGCCATTTGAGATGCAACCTTGGAGAAAGTTGAACATAGCCGAAGGCAGGGAGGGGTACTATTTAGGACCAGGACCACATTTGGGAAACGTTGCTTTAAAAGCTCCCTGCACCTGTGCTTTGTAAAGGAATGGATATTTTCCATGCAGACAAATCCAGGAATCTGCTGGAGCTTGGAAGGCCCCCTGTTGTGTCTGTGTTTGTCTGTGTTTGTGTGTGTGTGTGTGTGTGTGTGTGTGTGTGTGTGTGTGTGTGTGTGTGTGTGTGTGTGTGTGTGTGTGTGTGTGTCGTCTGTGTGTGTGTGTGTGTCGTCTGTGTGTGTGTGTGTATATGTGTGTGTACATGTGTGTGTCTGTCTGTGTGTGTGGAGCTTGTAAGGCCCCCTGTGGAGCCTGGAGGACATGGTTGGCTTTGTAGCTGCCTCTCTCTTCCCCTGCCTGCCTGTTTCCCTGCCTGCCTCCCTCCCTGCCTGCCTGCCTCTCTCTCCCTCCCTGCCTGCCTCTCCCTCCCTCCCTCCCTCCCTCCCTCCCTCCCTCCCTCCCTCCCTCCCTCCCTCCCTCCCTCCCTCCCTGCCTGCCTCTCTCTTCCCCTGCCTGCCTCCCTCCCTGCCTGCCTGCCTGCCTCTCTCCCTGCCTGCCTCTCTCCATCCTCCCTGCCTGCCTCTCTCTCCCTGCCTGCCTCTCTCTCCCTGCCTGACTCTCCCTCCCTGCCTCCCTCCCTGCCTCCCTCCCTGCCTGCCTCTCTTCCTGCCCCTCCCTCCCTCCCTCCCTCCCTCCCTCCCTCCCTCCCTCCCTCCCTCCCTCCCTCCCTCCCTCCCTCCCTCCCTCCCTGCCTGCCTGCCTGCCTGCCTCCCTCCCTCCCTCCCTGCCTGCCTCTCTCTCCCTGCCTCTCTCTCTCCCTCCCTGCCTGCCTCTCTCTCTCTCTCCCTGCCTGACTCTCTCTCCCTGCCTCCCTCCCTCCCTCCCTGCCTGCCTGCCGCTTGGCTTGGGGTGTAATGATGAAATGGAAAAGTTCCAGTGCAGTGAACACTCACACGCAGCAAGGTAATTGGAGACCGAAGAACTCACTGCACGAAGCAGCTTTCAATTCCACTACAGAGAGGAAAGAGATGGGGGAGAGAGAGAAATGGGAGAGAGAGAGATGGGAGAGAGAGAGATGGGAGAGAGGGAAGAGATGGGGGAGAGAGAGAGATGGGAGAGAGAGATGTAAGAGAGAGAGAGAGCTTTGGCAATGTAAACACGTTTCCCATGCCAATAAAGGCCATTGAATTGGAGGGAGGGAGGGAGGGAGGGAGAGGAGGGAGAGAGAGATGGGAGAGAGAGAGATGGGAGAGAGGGAAGAGATGGGGGAGAGAGAGAGATGGGAGAGAGAGATGTAAGAGAGAGAGAGAGCTTTGGCAATGTAAACACGTTTCCCATGCCAATAAAGGCCATTGAATTGGAGGGAGAGAGGGAGAGAAGGAGGGAGAGAGGGAGAGAAGGAGGGAGAGAGGGAGAGAGAGAGAGGGAGAGAGAGAGAGGGAGGGAGGGAGAGGGGGGGAGGGAGAGGGAGGGAGAGAGAGAGAGAGAGGGGGGGGGGGGGGGGGAGAGAGGGAGGGAAGGAGGGAGAGAGAGAGAGAGGTAGGGAGGGAGGGAGACCACAAACTTTGATTATATTTGCTGTCAGCTGAAGGCTGACTACAGTGGCAGTGAAATGGAGCTGTGTTTCTGAAAGCGAGCCTCGGGACAAGGCAGTGGTTGGCATTAAATGCACATCTAATTCTTAGTTTTTCACTTACAAGCAGTGTGATTATTATAGCAATGTTTTCATACCAGAAGTGTGATTATTATAAACTCAGCAAAAAAAGAAACGTTCTCTCACTGCCAACTGCGTTTATTTCCAGCAAACTTAACATGTGTAAATATTTGTATGAACATAACGAGATTCAACAACTGAGACATAAACTGAGCAAGTTCCACAGACATGTGACTAACAGAAATGGAATAATGTGTCCCTGAACAAAGGGGGGTTAAAAATCAAAAGTAACAGTCAGTATCTGGTGTGGCCACCAGCTGCATTAAATACTGCAGTGCTTCTCCTCCTCAAGGACTGCACCACATTTGCAGTTCTTGCTGTGAGATGTTTACTCACTCTTCCACCAAGGCGCCTGCAAGTTCCCGGACATTTCTGGGGGGAATGGCCCTTGCCCTCACCCTCCGATCCAACAGGTCCTAGACGTGCTCAATTGAATTGAGATCTGGGCTCTTTGCTGGCCATGGCAGAGCACTGACATTCCTGTCTTGCAGGAAATCACGCACAGAACGAGCAGTATGGCTGGTGGCATTGTCAGGATGAGCCTGCAGGAAGGGTTCCTCATGAGGGAGAAGGATGGACAGGCCTCGGTGTAACGAACACTCATTCCTTCGACGATCAACGGGAATGTGACCATCACCCTTGGTGAGACAAAACCGCGACTCGTCAGTGAAGAGCACTTTTTGCCAGTCCTGTCTGGTCCAGCGACAGTGGGTTTGTGCCCATAGGCGACGTTGTTGCCGGTGATGTCTGGCGAGGACCTGCCTTACAACAGGCCTACAAGCCCTCAGTCCAGCCTCTCTCAGCCTATTGCGGACAGTCTGAGCACTGATGGAGGGATTGTGCGTTCCTGGTGTAACTCGGGCAGTTCCTGGTGTAACTCGGGCAGTACCTGTCCTGCAGGTGTGATGTTCGGATGTACTGATCTTGTGCAGGTGTTGTTACACGTGGTCTGCCACTGCGAGGACAGTCAGCTGTCCATCCTGTCTCCCTGTTGCCTTAGGCGTCTCACAGTACGGACATGGCAATTTATTGCACTGGCCACATCTGCAGTCCTCATGCCTCCTTGCAGCATGCCTAAGGCACGTTCACGCAGATGAGCAGGGACCCTGGGCATCTTTCTTTTGGTGTTTTTCAGAGTCAGGTGAAAGACCTCTTTAGTGTCCTAAGTTTTCATAACGGTGACCTTAATTGCCTACCGTCTGTAAGCTGTTAGTGTCTTAACGACCGTTCCACAGGTTCATTAATTGTTTATGGTTCATTGAACATGCATGGTAAACATTGTTTAAACCCTTTACAATGAAGATCTTTGAAGTTATTTGGATTTTTACGAATTATCTTTGAAAGACAGGGTCCTGAAAAAGGGACGTTTCTTTTTTTTGCTCAGTTTAGTAGTGTTTTCATACCAGAAGTGTGATTATTATACTAGTGTTTTCATACCAGAAGTGTGATTGTTATAGCAGTGTTTTCATACCAGAAGTGTGATTATTAAAGTAGTTTTTTCATACCAGAAGTGTGATTATTATAGTAGTGTTTTCATACCAGAAGTTTTAGTATTATAGTAAGTAGTGTTTTCATACCAGAAGTGTGATTATTATAGCAGTGTTTTCATACCCGAAGTGTGATTATTATAGTAGTGTTTTCATACCAGAAGTTTTAGTATTATAGTAAGTAGTGTTTTCATACCAGAAGTGTGATTGTTATAGTAGTGTTTTCATACCAGAAGTGTGATTATTATAATAGTGTTTTCATACCATAAGTGTGATTGTTATAGCAGTGTTTTCATACCAGAAGTGTGATTGTTATAGTAGTGTTTTCATACCAGAAGTGTGATTATTATAGCAGTGTTTTCATACCAGAAGTGTGATTATTATAGTAGTGTTTTCATACCAGAAGTTTTAGTATTATAGTAAGTAGTGTTTTCATACCAGAAGTGTGATTATTATAGTAGTGTTTTCATACCAGAAGTTTTAGTATTATAGTAAGTAGTGTTTTCATACCAGAAGTGTGATTGTTATAGTAGTTTTTTCATACCAGAAGTGTGATTATTATACTAGTGTTTTCATACCAGAAGTTTTAGTATTATAGTAAGTAGTGTTTTCATACCAGAAGTGTGATTGTTATAGTAGTGTTTTCATACCAGAAGTGTGATTATTATAGTAGTGTTTTCATAGCAGACGTGTGATTATTATAGCAGTGTTTTCATACCAGAAGTGTGATTGTTATAGTAGTGTTTTCATACCAGAAGTGTGATTATTATAGCAGTGTTTTCATACCAGAAGTGTGATTATTATAGTAGGTTTTTCATACCAGAAGTTTTAGTATTATAGTAAGTAGTGTTTTCATACCAGAAGTGTGATTATAGTAGTGTTTTCATACCAGAAGTTTTAGTATTATAGTAAGTCGTGTTTTCATACCAGAAGTGTGATTGTTATAGTAGTTTTTTCATACCAGAAGTGTGATTATTATACTAGTGTTTTCATACCAGAAGTTTTAGTATTATAGTAAGTAGGGTTTTCATACCAGAAGTGTGATTGTTATAGTATTGTTTTCATACCAGAAGTGTGATTATTATAGTAGTGTTTTCATACCAGAAGTGTGATTGTTATAGTAGTGTTTTCATACCAGAAGTGTGATTGTTATAGTAGTGTTTTCATACCAGAAGTGTGATTATTATAGCAGTGTTTTCAGACCAGAAGTGTGATTGTTATAGTAGTGTTTTCATACCAGAAGTGTGATTGTTATAGTAGTGTTTTCATACCAGAAGTGTGATTGTTATAGCAGTGTTTTCATACCAGAAGTGTGATTGTTATAGTAGTGTTTTCATACCAGAAGTGTGATTGTTATAGTAGAGTTTTCATACCAGAAGTGTGATTATTATAGTAGTGTTTTCATACCAGAAGTTTTAGTATTATAGTAAGTAATGTTTTCATACCAGAAGTGTGATTGTTATAGTAGTGTTTTCATACCAGAAGTGTGATTATTATAGCAGTGTTTTCATACCAGAAGCGTGAATATTATACTAGTGTTTTCATACCAGAAGTGTGATTGTTATAGCAGTGTTTTCATACCAGAAGTGTGATTGTTATAGTAGTGTTTTCATACCAGAAGTGTGATTGTTATAGTAGAGTTTTCATACCAGAAGTGTGATTATTATAGTAGTGTTTTCATACCAGAAGTTTTAGTATTATAGTAAGTAGTGTTTTCATACCAGAAGTGTGATTGTTATAGTAGTGTTTTCATACCAGAAGTGTGATTGTTATAGTAGAGTTTTCATACCAGAAGTGTGATTATTATAGTAGAGTTTTCATACCAGAAGTGTGATTATTATAGTAGTGTTTTCATACCAGAAGTTTTAGTATTATAGTAAGTAGTGTTTTCATACCAGAAGTGTGATTGTTATAGTAGTGTTTTCATACCAGAAGTGTGATTATTATAGCAGTGTTTTCATACCAGAAGCGTGAATATTATACTAGTGTTTTCATACCAGAAGTGTGATTGTTATAGCAGTGTTTTCATACCAGAAGTGTGATTGTTATAGTAGTGTTTCATACCAGAAGTGTGATTGTTATAGTAGAGTTTTCATACCAGAAGTGTGATTATTATAGTAGTGTTTTCATACCAGAAGTTTTAGTATTATAGTAAGTAGTGTTTTCATACCAGAAGTGTGATTGTTATAGTAGTGTTTTCATACCAGAAGTGTGATTATTATAGCAGTGTTTTCATACCAGAAGCGTGAATATTTTACTAGTGTTTTCATACCAGAAGTGTGATTGTTATAGCAGTGTTTTCATACCAGAAGTGTGATTATTATACTAGTGTTTTCATACCAGAAGTGTGATTATTATACTAGTGTTTTCATACCAGAAGTGTGATTATTATACTAGTGTTTTCATACCAGAAGTGTGATTGTTATAGCAGTGTTTTCATACCAGAAGTGTGATTATTATACTAGTGTTTTCAATCCAGAAGTTTTAGTATTATAGTAAGTAGTGTTTTCATACCAGAAGTGTGATTATTATAGCAGTGTTTTCATACCAGAAGTGTGATTGTTATAGTAGTGTTTTCATACCAGAAGTGTGATTATTATACTAGTGTTTTCAATCCAGAAGTTTTAGTATTATAGTAAGTAGTGTTTTCATACCAGAAGTGTGATTGTTATAGTAGTGTTTTCATACCAGAAGTGTGATTGTTATAGTAGTGTTTTCATACCAGAAGTGTGATTGTTATAGTAGTGTTTTCATACCAGAAGTGTGATTATTATACTAGTGTTTTCATACCAGAAGTGTGATTGTTATAGTAGTGTTTTCATACCAGACGTGTGCTTATTATAGCAGTGTTTTCATACCAGAAGTGTGATTATTATAGTAGTGTTTTCATACCAGAAGTGTGATTGTTATAGTAGTGTTTTCATACCAGAAGTGTGATTGTTATAGTAGTGTTTTCATACCAGAAGTGTGATTATTATAGCAGTGTTTTCATACCAGAAGTTTTAGTATTATAGTAAGTAGTGTTTTCATACCAGAAGTGTGATTATTATAGCAGTGTTTTCATACCAGACGTGTGATTGTTATATTAGTGTTTTCATACCAGAAGTTTTAGTATTATAGTAAGTAGTGTTTTCATACCAGAAGTGTGATTATTATAGTAGTGTTTTCATACCAGAAGTGTGATTATTATAGCAGTGTTTTCATACCAGAAGTGTGATTGTTATAGTAGTGTTTTCATACCAGAAGTGTGATTGTTATAGCAGTGTTTTCATACCAGAAGTGTGATTATTATAGCAGTGTTTTCATACCAGAAGTGTGATTGTTATAGTAGTGTTTTCATACCAGAAGTGTGATTGTTATAGCAGTGTTTTCATACCAGAAGTGTGATTGTTATATTAGTGTTTTCATACCAGAAGTGTGATTGTTATAGCAGTGTTTTCATACCAGAAGTGTGATTATTATAGTAGTGTTTTCAATCCAGAAGTTTTAGTATTATAGTAGTGATTTCATACCAGAAGTGTGATTGTTATAGTAGTGTTTTCATACCAGAAGTGTGATTATTATAGTAGTGTTTTCATACCAGAAGTGTGATTATTATAGTAGTGTTTTCATACCAGAAGTGTGATTGTTATAGTAGTGTTTTCAGGAGTAGCCCTGTATGTCTGCATTTGAACTTTGCCTTTCCTGAGGGAGAATCAACTGGTAGTGAATTAAAAACCTTGGCCTTCTATTCTTAACTCATGAGACTATAATGGGAAAGTAGCCTATCAAATGGCTAGGGATTGCTGCTTTCAAGTCCCACATTTTCAAAAATCACCCACTTAATCATTTTGAACTTTAGAGGATCACATTAACTCATCACATTATGGGAGGGGGTTTCGGGGGGGGGGTCTTTGTATTACCGTTCTTGCTCTCTCTCCACCCACTTCAAGTGTGATTTGATACTTGAGGATTGGAGTGTGGCTTGTTCACCCCACTACCATCTAGAAGACAGAGGTAGTACAGGTGCATCAGAGGGACCAAGAGACTGATTAACAGCTTCTATCTGGAGGCCATCAGACTGTTAAACAGCCACCACAAGCCAGCCTCCGCCCAGTACCCTGCCCTGAACCTTAGAGACTGCTTTGCTCTCTCACATTAATAATGTTTGCACACTGTTTTACCCACAATCCCCCAGTTGAAGAAGTCAGATGTGGAGGTCCTGGGCTGGCGTGGTCTGCGGTTGTGAGGCCAGTTGGATGTACTGCCAAATTCTCCAAAACAAAATTATCTGGCAACAGCTCTGGTGGACATTACTGTAGTCAGCATGGCAATTGCACACTCCCTCAAAACTTGAGACATCTGTGGCATTGTGTTGTGTGACAAAACGGCACATTTTAGAGTGGCCTTTTATTGTCCCATGCTGTTTAATCGGCTTTTTGATTTGCCAGGTGGATGGATTATTTTGGCAAAGGAGAAATGTTCACTAACAGGGATGTAAACAAATTTGTGAACAGAATTTGAGAGAAATACTCTTTTTGTGCGTCTGGAAAATTTCTGGTTATAGTTTATTTCAGCTCATGGAACATGGAACCAACACTTTATGTTTTTGTTCAGTTTATACAGTATCAGTCAAAAGTTTGGACACACCTACTCATTCAAGGGTTTTTCTTTATTTTTTACTATTTTCTACATTGTAGAATAATAGTGAAGACATCAAAACTATGAAATAACTCATATGGAATCATGTAGTAACCAAACAAGTGTTAAACAAATTTAAATATATTTAAGATTCTTCAAAGTAGCCACCCTTTGCCTTGATGACAGCTTTGAACACTCTTGCATTCTCTCAACCAGCTCCACCTGGAGTTCTTTTCCAACAGTCTTGAAGGAGATCCCACATATGCTGATCACTTGTTGGCTGCTTTTCTTTCACTCTGCAGTCAGACTCATCCCAAACTATCTCAATTGGGTTGAGGTCTGGTGATTGTGGAGGCCAGGTCATCTGATGCAGCACTCCATCACTCTCCTTCTTGGTCAAATAGCCCTTACACAGCCTTGAGGTGTGTTGGGTCATTGTCCTGTTGAAAAACAAATGATAGTCCCACTAAGCACAAACCAGATGGGATTGCATATCACTGCAGAATGCTGTGGTAGCCATGCTGGTTAAGTGTGCCTTAAATTCTAAATAAATCACTGACAGTGTCACCAGCAACGCACCGCCACACCACCACACCTCCTCCTCCATGCTTCACGGTGGGAACCACACACGCAGAGATCATCCATTCACCTACTCTGCGTCTCACAAAGACACGGCGGACCAAAGGACAGATTTCCACCGTTCAAATGTCCATTTCTCCGTTCACCTTCTCTGCGTCCCAGAAAGACACAGCGGTTGATTCCAAAAATCTCACATTTGGACTCTTCAGACCAAAGGACAGATTTCCTCCAGTCTAATGACGATTGCTCGTGTTTCTTGGCCCAAGCAAGTCTCTTCTTCTTATTGGTGTCCGTTAGTAGTGGTTTCTTTGCAGCAATTCGACCATGAAGGCCATGAAGGATTAATCGGAATGGCCAATTTAATTAGGGCCGATTTCAAGTTTTCATAGCAATCGGTAATCAGTATTTTTGGACACTGATTGTGGACAATTCAAAAAAATATATATATATATATTTTTTTACACCTTTATTTAACTAGGCAAGTCAGTTAAGAACAAATTCTTATTTACAATGACGGCCTAGGAACGGTGGGTTAACTGCCTTGTTCAGGGGCAGAACGACAGATTTTTACCTTGTCAGCTCGGGGATTCGTTTTTGTAGTGTTTTCATACCAGAGGTGTGGTTACTAGTTACTACTTCTGGTTACTAGTCCAACGCTCTAACCACCTGCCTTACATTACACTCCACGAGGAGCCTGCATGGCAGGTTGACTAACTGTTACGCGAGTGCAGCAAGAAGCCAAGGTAAGTTGCTAGCTAGCATTAAACTTATCTTATAAAAAACAATCAATCTTAACATAATCACTAGTTAACTACACATGGTTGATGATATTACTAGTTTATCTAGCGTGTCCTGCCTTGCATATAATCGATGCGGTGCCTGTTAACTTCTCATCGAATCACAGCCTACTTCGACAAACGGGTGATGATTTAACGCGCATTAAAAAGCGCATTCGCGGAAAAGGCACTGTCTTTGCACCAATGTGTACCTAACTATAAACATCAATGCCTTTCTTTTAAAATATTTTTAAACCTGCATATTTAGTTAATATTGCCTGCTAACATGAATTTCTTATAAGAGAAAGAGAGCCCTATGGCACCCTATTCCCTATATAGTGCACTACTTTTGTCCATGGCCCTGAGGCTCTGGTCTAAAGTAGTGCCTTATGTTTGTAGGGAATAGGGTGCCATAGGGCTCTGGTCTAAAGTAGTGCACTATATAGGGAATAGGGTGCTATTTGGGATGCAGGCAGTAGTAGGAGATTTTGGAGGTTTTATCACCCCATGAACTTACGCCACATCATTTTTTGGCAGAGGAATTAGTTTTGCGTCTTCTTTACCAAACACGTAAACTACATGACCGACAGGATGTGGACACCTGCTCGTCAAACATCTCATTCCAAAGTCATGGGCATTAATATGGAGTTGGTCTCCGCTTTGCTGCTATAACAGCCTCCACTCTTCTGGGAAGGCTTTTTTTTAACATTGCTGTGGGGACTTGCTTCCATTCAGCCACAAAAGCATTAGTATTGTTGGGCGATTAGTCCTGGCTCGCAGTCGGTATTCCAATTCATCCCAAAGGTGTTCGATGGGATTGAGGTCAGGGTTCTGTGCAGGCCAGTCAAGTTCTTCCACACCGATCTCGACAAACCATTTCTGTATGGACCTCGCTTTGTGCAAAGGGGCATTGTCATGCTGAAACAGGAAAGAGCTTTCCCCAAACTGTTGCCACAAAGTTAGAAACACAGAATGGTCTAGAATGTCATTGTATGCTGTAGCGTTAAGATTTCCCTTCACTGGAACTAAGGGGCCCGAACCATGAAAAACAGCCCCAGACCATTATCCTCCTCCACCAAACTTTACAGTTGGCACTATGCATTGGGGCAGGTAGCGTTCTCCTGACATCCGTCAAACCCAGATTAGTCTGTCGGACTGCCAGATGGTGAAGCGTGATTCATCACTCCAGAGAACGCGTTTCCACTGCTCCAGAGTCCAATGGCGGCAAGCTTTACACCACTCCAGCCGACGCTTGGCGTTGTGCATGATGATCTTAGGCTTGTGTGAGGCTGCTCGGCCATGGAAACCCATTTCATGAAGCTCCCGACAAACATTTCTTGTTCTGGTGTTGCTTCCAGGGGCAGTTTGGAACTCAGTAGTGAGTGTTGCAACCGAGGACAGGCGATTTTTACGCAAAATGCGCTTCAGCGTTTCCTGTTCTGGGAGCTTGTGTGGCCTACCACTTCACGGCTGGGCCGTTGTTGCTCCTTGATGTTTCCACTTCACAATAACAACACTTACAGTTGACCTGGGCAGCTCTAGCAGGGCAGGAATTTGACAAACTGACTTGTTGGAAAGGTGGCATCCTATGACGGTGCCACGTTGAAAGTCACGGAGCTCTTCATTCTATTGCCAATGTTTGTCTATGGAGATTACATGGCTGTTTAATTGGTTTTGTACACCTGTCAGCAGCGGGTGTGGCTGAAGTAGCCGAATCCACTAATTTGAAGGGGTGTCCACATACTTTTGTATAAATAGTGTATTTGTTGTGTGTGAGCCATCATTTTTACACGACAACCATAAAATGGGGGGGGGGGGGTTGTCTCTCTCTCTCCATCTCTCTCTTTTGTTCCCTGCCTTCCATCAAGTGTGTGCTCTCTCCTGCTCTGCTTCTAAATGTTTGACTGTTCACCCTTTTGAGTCATAAAATACAAGAGGTGCCAAAACACATAAAGTGTGGGAGGCAGAGGAAGAAGGAGGGAGGGAGAGACAGTTGATTGTTTTTCTGTTGAAGCAGTACTTCTCCTGTCGCTGTTACTGGCCTGTCAGGGACTATGTCATCCTGCCATTGTTCAGCACTGTGTGTGTGTGTGTGTGTGTGTGTGTGTGTGTGTGTGTGTGTGTGTGTGTGAGAGAGAGAGAGAGAGAGAGAGAGAGAGAGAGAGAGAGAGAGAGAGAGAGAGAGAGAGAGAGAGAGAGAGAGAGAGAGAGAGAGAGAGAGAGAGAGAGAGAGAGAGAGAGAGAGAGAGAGAGAGAGAGAGAGAGAGAGAGAGAGAGAGAGAGAGAGAGAGAGAGAGAGAGAGAGAGAGAGAGGTCCAGAAATACTTCAATGAATCGGAGACGAAGGAAATACTGCTCATCCCGGACCCAAATCCCTGACACATGGACAAGAGAAAGGGGGCGTTATAGATACCTGACGAGACTGCGACGATAAACCTCCTTTACCCTCTATTGGCGAACGTGCAATCACTGGAGAATAAACGGGACAAGCTCCATTCGAGACTATCCTATCGACGTGAAAAGCTAAGGACCCTGGGATTAAACACTTCCCTCTGCAACTGGATCCTGGACTTCCTTACGGGCCGTCCCCCCAGGTGGTAAGAATAGGCAACAACACATCTGCCTCGCTGATCCTCAACACTGGGGCCCCTCAGGGGTGTGTACTTTGTCCCCTCCTTTTCTCCCTGTTCACCCAAGACTGTGTGGCCAAGCAACACGACAATGGTAGGACTGATCACCGACGACAATGAAGCAGCCTATAGGGCGGAGGTCAGAGACTTGACGGTGTGGTGCCAGGTCAACAACCTATCCTTTAATGTCAGCAAAACAAAGGAGCTGATCGCAGACTACAGGAAACAGAGGGTCGAACACGCCCCCATTCACATCGACGGGGCTGTAGTGGAGCGGGTCGAGAACTTCAAGTTCCTCAGTGTCCACATCACTAAGGACCTATCGTGGTCCAAACAAAGTCGTGAAGAGGGGATGATAAACAGTTAGCATGTGCCGTCAGATCCTTAAAAAGTTATATAGCTGCACCATTGAGAGCATCTTGACTGGATGCATCACCGCCTGGTATGACAACTACTTGGCATCCGACCGCAAAGCACTACAGTGGGTAGTACATGACTGGGGCCAAGCTTCCTGCCATCCAGGACCTCTATACCAGGCGGTGTCAGAGGAAGGTCCTAAAAATGGTCAAAGACTCCAGCCTAGTCATGTACTGTTCTCTCTGCTACCGCACGGCAAGCAGAACTAAAGGGCTCCTAACAACCTCTACCTCCATAAGACTGCTGAACGTTTAATAAAATGGCTGCCAGGACTATTTACATTGACCCATATTTTATTATAATTCTTCCTTATTTTTTTTTGCACAGGCACTATGTGCACTCACTGGACTCTATATACACGCACGCACACACACACACACACACGCACACACGCACACACGCACACACACACACTCTGAAGGAAGAATTATCATCTAATTGCCACAGTGAATTTTTGTAATGTTTGTTTGTGTCAATAAATCCCATAAGGGTTACCAACTGGTGATTTGACACAAATAAAAATGTCATTCATTTATTCATTCACACACACACACACCCACTCAAACATATACACACTTTTCACACTCCTTCACACTGTTCACACCCCCTGCTGCTACTCTGCTTATTACCTATCCTGATTAATAGTGCTTCGTTACTACCATTCTAACAACTTGACCTTAACCTAAGCTACCATGTTTGGTGTTTCTAGGTTGTGTGTCTGTGGAATCATTTAGCTAGAGGTAGTCCCCTCTACTCTACCACATGTTGAGCAGAGGGACAGAGGGAAGGACTCCTGCCAATAGAGGAAGACATGACTCAGTAAATCAATGTGATTCTACCTCTCCTAGGCCTGGCCTGCCCTGTCTAAACACAGCAGCATGTTGACATGGTCTTATAGTCACTAGCTATAGGGGAGGAGGAGAGGAGAGGAGGAGAGGGTGGAGGACGGGTGAGGAAAGAGAAGGAAGGGGAGAGGAGAGGAAGGGTGGAAGAGAGGGGAGGGAGGCGAGGAAGGGTGGAGGAGAGGAGAAGAGAGGAGGAGAGGGTGGAGGACGGGTGAGGAAAGGATTAGGAAGGGGAGAGGAGAGGAAGGGTGGAAGAGAGGGAAGGGAGGTGAGGAAGGGTGGAAGAGGAGGGGAGGAGAGGTAAGGGTGGAAGAGAGAAGGAGAGGAGAGGAAGGGTAGAGGTAGGAGAGGAAGGGTGGAGAAGAGGAAGGGTGGAGGAGAGGAGAGGAAGGGTAGAGGAGAGGAGAGGAGGGGAGGAGAAGAGGAAAGGTGGAGGAGAGGAGAGGAAGGGTAGAGGGTAGGAGAGGAGAGCATAGCAGCATTGTGTGGAGTTTTCAAAGGCCCGTGGGTCTCTCTGCTTCCATGAACACTGGAGACAAGTCGTGACTCAGGCCCGTTGGTCTCTCTGCTTCCATGAACACTGGAGACAAGTCGTGACTCAGGCTCGTTGGTCTCTCTGCTTCCATGAACACTGGAGACAAGTCGTGACTCAGGCCCGTTGGTCTCTGTGCTTCCATGAACACTGGAGACAAGTCGTGACTCAGGACCGTTGGTCTCTCTGCTTCCATGAACACTGGAGACAAGTCGTGACTCAGGCCCGTTGGTCTCTCTGCTTCCATGAACACTGGAGACAAGTCGTGACTCAGGCTCGTTGGTCTCTCTGCTTCCATGAACACTGGAGACAAGTCGTGACTCAGGCCCGTTGGTCTCTGTGCTTCCATGATCACTGGAGACAAGTCGTGACTCAGGACCGTTGGTCTCTCTGCTTCCATGAACACTGGAGACAAGTCGTGACTCAGGCCCGTTGGTCTCTCTGCTTCCATGAACACTGGAGACAAGTCGTGACTCAGGCCCGTTGGTCTCTGTGCTTCCATGAACACTGGAGACAAGTCGTGACTCAGGACCGTTGGTCTCTCTGCTTCCATGAACACTGGAGACAAGTCGTGACTCAGGCCCGTTGGTCTCTCTGCTTCCATGAACACTGGAGACAAGTCGTGACTCAGGCTCGTTGGTCTCTCTGCTTCCATGAACACTGGAGACAAGTCGTGACTCAGGACCGTTGGTCTCTCTGCTTCCATGAACACTGGAGACAAGTCGTGACTCAGGACCGTTGGTCTCTCTGCTTCCATGAACACTGGAGACAAGTCGTGACTTGTGATTTATTTTTACCCCCAAAATATTATTTTCTTGCGTGTTGAGACAGAGATGGAGTTGGCTTTGTTCAATACAGCAAAGCATAGCCAGGCCTACAACTGGAGAGGAAGAGAGCATAGTGGTAGTGGATACACTCACATTGCTTTTTCCCTCCCTAACCCTAACCCTAACCCTAACACTCACATTGCTTTACATTGCCTTCAGAAAGTACATGCATGCTAGAATCACCTTTGGCAGTGATTACAGATGTGAGTCTTTCTGTATAAGTCTCTATCTAAGAAGTTTCCACACCTGGATTGTACAATATTTGCCCATTATTTTTTATATTTTTTATTCTTCAAGCAGATTCAGCCACTCAGGAACATTCACTGTCATCTTGGTAAGCAACTCCAGTGAACATTTGGCCTTGTGTTTTAGGTTATTGACCTGCTGAAATGTGAATTCATCTCCCAGTGTCTGGTGGAAAGCAGACTGAACCAGGTTTTCTTCTATGCTTAGTTCCATTCCGTTTCTTTTTTATCCTGAAAAACTCCCCAGTCCTTAACGATTACAAGCATACCCATAACATGATGCAGCCACCACTATGCTTGAAAATATGGAGAGTGGTACTCAGTAATGTGTTGTATTGGATTCTTTTGCCAAATTTTTTGCAGTATTACTTTAGTGCCTTGTTGCAAACAGGATGTATGTTTGGGAATATTTTTATTCTGTACAGGTTTCTTTTCATGCTGTCAATTAGGTTAGTATTGTGGAGTAACTACAATGTTTGATACATCCTCAGTTTTCTCCTATCACTGCCATTAAACTCTGTAACTGTTTTAAAAGTCACCATTAGCCTCACGGTGAAAGCCCTGAGCGGTTTCCTTCCTCACCGGCAACTGAGTTAGGAAGGACGCCTGTATCTTTGTAGTGACTGGAGTGTTGATACACCATCCAAAGTGTAATTAATAACTTCACCATGCTCAAAGGGATATTCAATGTCAATGTTTTCCCCCCCATCTACCAATAAGTGCCCTTTGCAAGGTATTGGAAAACCTCCCTTGTCTTTGTGGTTGAATCTGTGTTTTGAAATTCACTGCTCGACTGAGGGACCTTACAGATAATTGTATGTGTGGGGTACAGAGATGAGGTAGTCATTCAAAAAATCATGTTAAATACTTTTGGTAGATGATGCAACTTATTATGTGACTTGTTAAGCACATGTTTTACTCCTGAACTTATTTGAGGGCTTGAATACTTATTGGCTCAACGACGTTTCAGCTTTTCATTTTTTATTAATTCGTAGAAAGTCGTAAAAACATAGTTCCGCTTTGACATTATGGGGGTATTATGTGTTGGTCAACATGTGGCTAAAGTCAAGAGGTGTGAATTCTTTCTGAAGGGACTGAATCTTATATTGTGTCAATCAAAAGGGTCAGTCTTAGTAGGTTGCAGTTTTCCAATTTCCCTCCTTTATATATATAATGTGTTAAAGGAAAGTCCTGTGTGGCTCCATTCTACCCTTCTGCACTTCCACTCAGTGGGCTTCAGGAGGTAACCTTTAGATCAAAACACACACACACTCTCACACACGTACGCATGCATAGAGACACGCAAACACACACACTCACACATGTACGCATGCATAGAGACACGCAAACACACACACTCTCACACGTACGCATGCATAGAGAGACGCAAACACACACACTCACACGCATGCACACACACGCACAAAGAGATGCAAACACACACACACGCACGCACACACACACACGAAGTCTAAGCAATGCACAGTAACTGTAGTCACACACACACACACACACACACTAACAATACAACTATTATTAGCTGTGTCTTTCAAGAGGAGGGAGCATTGCTCATTGTTCTGTCCTCATTGGCTCACAGTTTGAACCTAATCATCTCCAATTAATTGAATCCTTAATTTGTCTTTGATTGATGCCGGTTGGATGAGAACATATGGCTCCGGTAATGGTAACGACGTGTTGGTTCACAAGGAGCTCTGCTTCAATAAGCTTCCAGACGGACATTTCTCTGCTTTTGCAAATGGCTACCTATTTTCTCTACACTGCACTATTGGCCCTAATGGCACCCTATTCCCTCTGTAGCCCTATGGGCCCTGGTCAAAAGTAGTGCACTCATTAGGGACTAGGGTGCCATTTTTGGGACTCGTGGTGTAGAGGCTGCAGATGACGATCGCCTGTCTCGGTCTCTCTCGGACTAGAGCCTGCAGAACCGAGGCCATCTCTCTCTCTCTCACGCCACCGCTCAAGGCGAATGGGAGCAGATCGTGACTGCAGCTATTAGTACTAATGGTGTTGAGCGTTGTGATAACAGTAAGCTGAATCCAGTGGCTGAGCAGGGAGATAATTTCCACTGTGTTTTTTTTTAGCTGAGAGTGGGTGAGGAGAGTGGGTGAGGAGAGTGAGTGAGGAGAGTGAGTGAGGAGAGTGAGTGAGTGAGGAGAGTGGGTGAGGAGAGTGAGTGAGTGAGTGAGGAGAGTGGGCGAGGAGAGTGGGCGAGGAGAGTGGGCGAGGAGAGTGGGCGAGGAGAGTGGGCGAGGAGAGTGGGCGAGGAGCGTGGGCGAGGAGAGTGGGCGAGGAGAGTGGGCGAGGAGAGTGAGCGAGGAGAGTGGGTGAGGAGAGTGAGTGAGGAGAGTGAGTGAGGAGAGTGAGTGAGGAGAGTGAGTGAAGAGAGTGAGTGAGGAGAGTGGGCGAGGAGAGTGGGCGAGGAGAGTGGGCGAGGAGAGTGGGCGAGGAGAATGGGCGAGGAGAGTGGGTGAGGAGAGTGGGTGAGTGAGGAGAGTGAGTGAGGAGAGTGAGTGAGGAGAGTGAGTGACGAGAGTGAGTGACCAGAGAGACCCCTGGCAGTAGAAAACCGAAACAGTATATTTGACCTCCCAGCTTCTCTATCAAATAAATAAAATAAAAAACTAAGAAAATTAATGACAAATGGTTTGATGAAAAATGAATAAATTAAATTGCGAACTTATCCAACCGAAAACCTGAGTCTACGCCTTCACTATGGTGAATCACTAAAACAATACAGAAATACTCTTCGGAAAAAGAAGGAACAGCACGTCAGAAATCAGCTCAATGTAATTGAAGAATCCATAGACTCTAACCACTTCTGCGAACATTGGAAAACACTTAACAAAAAACACGAAGAGTTACAGTTGAAGTCGGAAGTTTACATACACTTAGGTTGGAGTCAATAAAAGTCGTTTTTCAACCACTCCACTAATTTGTTGTCAACAAACTATAGTTTTGGCAAGTCGGTTAGGACATCTACTTTGTGCATGACACAAGTCATTTTTCCAACAAATGTTTACGGACAGATTATTTCACTTATAATTCACTGTATCACAATTCCAGTGGGTTCAGAAGTTTACATACACTAAGTTGACTGTGCCTTTAATTAAACAGCTTGGAAAATTCCAGAAAATTATGTCATGGCATTAGAAGCTTCTGATAGGCTAATTGACATAATTTGAGTCGATTGGAGGTGTACCTGTGGATGTAATTCAAGGCCTACCTTCAAACTCAGTGCCTCTTTGCTTGACATCATGGAAAAATCAAAAGAAATCAGCCAAGACCTCAGGAAAATAATTGTAGCCCTCCACAAGTCTGGTTCATCCTTGGAAGCAATTTCCAAACGCCTGAAGGTACCACGTTCATCTGTACAAACAGTATAAACACCATGGGACCATGCAGCATACATACCGCTCAGGAAGGAGATGCGTTCTGTCTCCTAGAGATGAACGTACTTTGGTGCGAAAAGTGCAAATCAATCCCAGAACAACAGCAAAGGGCCTTGTGAAGATGCTGGAGGAAACAGGTACAAAAGTATCTATATCCACAGTAAAACGAGTCCTATATCGACAACCTGAAAGGCCGCTCAGCAAGGAAGAAGCCACTGCTCCAAAACCGCCATAAAAATGCCAGACTACGGTTTGCAACTGAACATGGGGACAAAGATTGTACTTTTTGGAGAAATGTCCTCTGGTCGGATGAAACAAAAATAGAACTGCTATCAAACAAAGTCAAGGTGTTGGAATGGCCATCACAAAGCCCTGACCTCAATCCTATAGAAAATGTGTGGGCAGAACTGAAACATTTTGTGGGAAGTTTGTGGAAGGCTACCCGAAACATTTTACCCAAGTTAAACAATTTAAAGGCAATGATACCAAATACTAATTGAGTGTATGTAAACTTCTGACCCACTGGGAATGTGATGAAAGAAATAAAAGCTGAAATAAATTATTCTCTCTACTATTATTCTGACATTTCACATTCTTAAAATAAAGTGGTGATCCTAACTGACCCAAGACAAGGAATTTTTACTCGGATTAAATGTCAGGAATTGTGAAAAACTGAGTTTAAATGTATTTGGCTAAGGTTGTATGTAAACTTCCGACTTCAACTGTATCTATCCAAAACGGAGATGTATGGGTGAACCACTTCTCCATTATTTTTGGCTCTATAACAAAGAACAAAGAGCAAAAACATATACATGATCAAATACAAATCTTATAATCAACTATTAAAGACTACCAGAACCCACTGGATTCTCCAATTACATTGAATGAACTACAGGACAAAATACAAACCCTCCAACCCAAAAAGGCCTGTGGTGTTGATGGTATCCTCAATGAAATGATAAAATATACAGACAACAAATTCCAATTGGCTATACTTAAACTGTTTAACATCATCCTCAGCTCTGGCATCTTCCCCAATATTTGGAACCAAGGACTGATCACCACAATCCACAAAAGTGGAGACAAATTTGACCCCAATAACTACCGTGGGATATTGGTCAACAGCAACCTTGGGAAAATCCTCTGCATTATCATTAACAGCAGACTCATACATTTCCTCAGTGAAAACAATGTACTGAGCAAATGACAAATTATCTTTTTACCAAATTATCGTACGACAGACCACGTATTCACCCTGCACACCCTAATTGACAAACAAACAAACCAAAACAAAGGCAAAGTCTTCTCATGCTTTGTTGATTCCAAAAAAGCTTTCTACTCAATTCGGCCCGAGGGCCTGCTATACAAATTAATGGAAAGTGGTGTTGGGGGGTAAAAATACGACATTATAAAATCCATGTACACAAACTGCGAGTGTGAGGTTAAAATTGAGCTAATAACACACACATGTCTCTCTACAGGGCCATGGTGTGAGACAGGGATGCAGCTTAAGCCCCACCCTCTTCAACATATCTATCAATGAATTGGCGAGGGCACTAGAACAGTCTGCAGCACCCAGCCTCACCCTACTAGAATCTGAAGTAGAATGTCTACTGTTTGCTGATGATCTGGTGCTTCTGTCCCCAATCAAGGAGGGCCTACCAAATAATGGTGTTCCAAAAAAGGTCCAGTCGCCAGGACCACAAATACAAATTCCATCTAGACACCTTTGCCTAAAAGCACTCAATCTATACATACCTCGGCCTAAACATCAGCACCACAGGTAACTTCCACAGAGCTGTGAGTGATCTGAGAGACAAGGCAAGAAGGGCATTCTATACCATCAAAAGGAACATAAAATTCGACATACCAATTAGGATCTGGCTAAAAATAATTGAATCGGTTATAGAACACTTTGCCCTTTACGGTTGTGAGGTCTGTGGTCTGCTCACCAACCAAAAATTCACAAAGTGGGCCAAACACCAAATGGAGACTCTGCATGCAGAATTCTGCAAAAATATTATACGTGTACAACATAAAACACCGAATAATGCATGCAGAGCAGATTTAGGCCGATACCCACTAATTATCAAAATCCAGAAAAGAGATGATCAATTCTACAACCACCTAAAAGGAAGCGATTCCCAAACCTTCCATAACAAATCCAACACCTACAGAGAGATAAATCTGGGTAAGATTCCCCTAAGCAAGCTGGTCCTGGGACACATAACCCCTGGGCTTTAAGAACTACCCCTTCAGAAGTAGAAGAGGAGGAGGGATAAGGGAGGGGGAGGGAGAGGAGGAGGAGGAGGGAAGAGAAGACCGAGAGGGGAGGAGGGTAATGAAAATGCAGGTTCGTTAGAATACCTTCTTCAAGTCTTCCACTCCTCCTCCTCCTCCACATGATCCCTAAGCAAGCTGGTCCTGGGACACATAACCCCTGGGCTTTAAGAACTACCCCTTCAGAAGTAGAGGAGGAGGAGGGATAAGGGAGGGGGAGGGAGAGGAGGAGGAGGAGGGAAGAGAAGACCGAGAGGGGAGGAGGGTAATGAAAATGCAGGTTCGTTAGAATACCTTCTTCAAGTCTTCCACTCCTCCTCCTCCTCCACACATAAAGATCATGAGCTGTTGCTAAGTGATAGACGCTCTGCTTAGATGCTCATTTGTTATGAGTACCCTTTGTTTTCACCCCCCCCCCCATACACACACACACACACACACACACACACACACACACACACACACACACACACACACACACACACACTTTATTATTGATGCTGTTTTTCCCTTTTATCTGTGCATTTTTTTTAGCATCATGTTGTCTGAATAAAGAATCTTTATTTCTGCATTAACCTTCCGGTTTGGATTTTTCCACATTTTCGACAAGTCTCCATCTCTCCTATGACTAGTAGAAGGGGCAGCGTCCCTTCCCATAAGGCACTGCTTCTAGGTGCTGGAAATCCCATTGTCTTTCCGCCTCAGCCACCAGATTATATTCATTTCTCCTTAATCTCTCTCTCTCTCTGTAGTGATGTTCTCTCTCTCTCCTCCTCCTCCAGCCCCCCCATTCCTCTGTGTATATGATCCCTCCCTACCATATTTTTTCTCTATTCATGTTATTAGATTGGGTGGAAGGAAAGAACGAAACGAGGGAGGGAGGTAAAGAAAGAGGTTGAAAATGCTTAGCCCTGTGACAGATCAAGCCTCATTACTTTTACCTCTCTATTGGAATTGGTTCAGGATGAGCTTTTGCTCTCTCTCTCTCGCTCTCTCTCTCTCTCTCCCCCCTCTTCTCTTCCCTCTCTCTCCTCTCCTCTCTTCCCTCTCTCTCCTCTCCTCTTCCTCCTCTCTCTCCCCTCTTCTCTTCCCTCTCTCTCCCCCATCTCTCTCTCTTTCTGTCTTATTAATTCTCCCTCTGTCTCTCTCTCCCCCATCTCTCTCTTTTTTTCTCTCTCTCCTCTCTCGCCCCATCTCTCTTTCTGTCTTATTATTTCTCTCTTTGTCTCTCTCTCTCCCCTTTCTTTTTCTCTTTCTCTCTCCCCGATCTCTCTCTCTTTCTGTCTTTTTCTCTCTCTGTACCCCCCTCCCCCATCCCATCTCGCACTCTCTTCATTATCCTGCTACTGATTCCTCCAGGGCCGTGCTTTCATAATGATTCCAGATAGCCAGGTGTCTCAGCCCAGGAGGAAGCACTGCAACCACAGAACCAGACCACAGAACCATCAATGTACCCCTATTCAATGCATAGGGCACTACTTTTCACCAGGGTCCATAGGGCTCTGGTCAAAAGTAGTGCACTATGTAGGGAATAGGGGTCCATTTGATTTGCAGATGAAGCGTGAGACAGAGAGAGAGAGAGAGAGAGAGATCTCACATATACCTGAGTCTGTGGACATAAAGTGATGTAGGACCATGTCAACAGATGCATCCCAAATTGCATTGTATTATCTTCCTGTTGTTCACTACATTTGGAATTTCCCCTACTGCAGTCTGTATCAACCAGTAGTCTAACAGTCTATATGACTGACCACCCTGTCCCCTACTGCAGTCTGTATCAACCAGTAGTCGAACAGTCTATATGACTGACCACCCTGTCCCCTACTGCAGTCTGTATCAACCAGTAGTCTAACAGTCTATATGACTGACCACCCTGCAGTCTGTATCAACCAGTAGTCTAACAGTCTATATGACTGACCACCCTGCAGTCTGTATCAACCAGTAGTCTAACAGTCTATATGACTGACCACCCTGTCCCCTACTGCCGTCTGTATCAACCAGTAGTCTAATAGTCTATATGACTGACCACCCTGCAGTCTGTATCAACCAGTAGTCTAACAGTCTATATGACTGACCACCCTGCAGTCTGTATCAACCAGTAGTCTAACAGTCTATATGACTGACCACCCTGTCCCCTACTGCAGTCTGTATCAACCAGTAGTCTAATAGTCTATATGACTGACCACCCTGTCCCCTACTGCAGTCTGTATCAACCAGTAGTCTAACAGTCTGTATCAACCAGTAGTCTAACAGTCTGTATCAACCAGTAGTCTAACAGTCTATATGACTGACCACCATGTCCCCTACTGCAGTCTGTATCAACCAGTAGTCTAACAGTCTATATCAACCAGTAGTCTAACAGTCTATATGACTGACCACCCTGTCCCCTACTGCAGTCTGTATCAACCAGTAGTCTAACAGTCTGTATCAACCAGTAGTCTAACAGTCTATATGACTGACCACCCTGTCCCCTACTGCAGTCTGTATCAACCAGTAGTCTAACAGTCTGTATCAACCAGTAGTCTAACAGTCTATATCAACCAGTAGTCTAACAGTCTGTATCAACCAGTAGTCTAACAGTCTATATGACTGACCACCCTGTCCCCTACTGCAGTCTGTATCAACCAGTAGTCTAACAGTCTGTATCAACCAGTAGTCTAACAGTCTGTATCAACCAGTAGTCTAACAGTCTGTATCAACCAGTAGTCTAACAGTCTATATGACTGACCACCCTGCAGTCTGTATCAACCAGTAGTCTAACAGTCTATATGACTGACCACCCTGCAGTCTGTATCAACCAGTAGTCTAACAGTCTATATGACTGACCACCCTGCAGTCTGTATCAACCAGTAGTCTAACAGTCTGTATCAACCAGTAGTCTAACAGTCTGTATCAACCAGTAGTCTAACAGTCTATATGACTGACCACCCTGTCCCCTACTGCAGTCTGTATCAACCAGTAGTCTAACAGTCTATATGACTGACCACCATGTCCCCTACTGCAGTCTGTATCAACCAGTAGTCTAATAGTCTATATGACTGACCACCCTGCAGTCTGTATCAACCAGTAGTCTAACAGTCTATATGACTGACCACCCTGCAGTCTGTATCAACCAGTAGTCTAACAGTCTATATGACTGACCACCCTGTCCCCTACTGCAGTCTGTATCAACCAGTAGTCTAACTGTCTATATGACTGACCACCCTACAGTCTGTATCAACCAGTAGTCTAACAGTCTGTATCAACCAGTAGTCTAACAGTCTGTATCAACCAGTAGTCTATATGACTGACCACCATGTCCCCTACTGCAGTCTGTATCAACCAGTAGTCTAACAGTCTATATCAACCAGTAGTCTAACAGTCTATATGACTGACCACCCTGTCCCCTACTGCAGTCTGTATCAACCAGTAGTCCAACAGTCTGTATCAACCAGTAGTCTAACAGTCTATATGACTGACCACCATGTCCCCTACTGCAGTCTGTATCAACCAGTAGTCTAACAGTCTATATCAACCAGTAGTCTAACAGTCTATATGACTGACCACCCTGTCCCCTACTGCGGTCTGTATCAACCAGTAGTCTAACAGTCTGTATCAACCAGTAGTCTAACAGTCTATATGACTGACCACCCTGTCCCCTACTGCAGTCTGTATCAACCAGTAGTCTAACAGTCTGTATCAACCAGTAGTCTAACAGTCTGTATCAACCAGTAGTCTAACAGTCTGTATCAACCAGTAGTCTAACAGTCTGTATCAACCAGTAGCCTAACGGTCTATATGACTGACCACCCTGTCCCCTACTGCAGTCTGTATCAACCAGTAGTCTAACAGTCTGTATCAACCAGTAGTCTAACAGTCTGTATCAACCAGTAGTCTAACAGTCTGTATCAACCAGTAGTCTAACAGTCTATATGACTGACCACCCTGTCCCCTACTGCAGTCTGTATCAACCAGTAGTCTAACAGTCTGTATCAACCAGTAGTCTAACAGTCTATATGACTGACCACCATGTCCACCATGTCACAGACAGACAGACAGGCAGGCAGACAGACAGACAGACAGGCAGGCAGGCAGGCAGGCAGGCAGGCAGGCAGGCAGGCAGGCAGGCAGGCAGGCAGGCAGGCAGGCAGGCAGTCAGTCAGTCAGTCAGTCAGTCAGTCAGGCCGCCCGCCCGCCCGCCCGCCCGCCCGCCCGCCCGCCCAAACGGAATTAGAGGTTAAAGACTCTCAGAACCCATTGGATTATCAAATTACATTGAATGAACTACAGGACAAAATACAAACCCTCCAACCCAAAAAGGCCTGTTGTGTTGATGGTATCCTTAACTTCTAGTTCCTCCCAAACCCGGATCCGGGAGCACCCCCACCAGTAAAAAAGCTGACTAGCATAGCCTAGCATAGCGTCACAAGTAAATACTAGCATCTAAATATCATTAAATCACAAGTCCAAGACACCAGATGAAAGATACACTTCTTGTGAATCTAGCCACCATTTCTGATTTTTAAAATGTTTTACAGGGAAGACACAATATGTAAATCTATTAGCTAACCACGTTAGCAAAAGACACAATTTTTCTTACTCCACCATTTTTTCACTCCATCAGTAGCTATCACCAATTCGACCAAATAAAGATATAAATAGCCACTAACCAAGAAAAAACTTCATCAGATGACAGTCTGATAACATATTTATTGTATAGCATATGTTTTGTTAGAAAAATGTGCATATTTCAGGTATAAATCATAGTTTACCATTGCAGCCACCATCACAACTCGACTAGAATAACTACAGAGAGCAACGTGTATTACCTAATTACTCATCATAAAACATTTCTTAAAAATACACAGCGTACAGCAATTGAAAGACACAGATCTTGTGAATCCAGACAATATTTCAGATTTTCTAAGTGTTTTACAGCGAAAACACAATATATCGTTATATTAGCATACCACATGTGCAAACATTACCCCAGCATTGATTCAAGGCAAAAAGAGCGATAACGTTATCACCACCAAAATATATTATTTTTTTCACTAACCTTCTCAGAATTCTTCAGATGACAGTCCTGTAACATCATATTACACAATACATATAGAGTTTGTTCGAAAATGTGCATATTTAGCGGCACAAATCGTGCTTATACAATGAAAATAGTGTCCAACTAGTCAAGCAATCTGTCCGGCGCCATCTTGGAAAGACACCTATTTTTATCAAACTATTCATAAACTTGACTAAAAAAATACAGGTTGGACAGCAATTGAAAGACAAATTAGTTCTTAATGCAATCGCTGAATTACATTTTTAAAATTAACCTTACTGCGCAATACAGGGTGCGCTAAAGCGAAGCTACCCAAAAATTAATGGCGGCTTATGCATTTAACATTTTTCAACAGAACAACGATTTATCAGCATAAATAGTTCTTACTATTAGCTGAGCTTCCATCAGAATCTTGGGCAAGGTGTCCTTTCTCCAGAACCATCGTCTTTTGGTCGAAAGATGTCCTCTTGTCCTGTCGAAATGGCCACTAACGTTCGGCATGTACCGGAAAAGTGTCCAACTCTTGAAAGTGCGTCACAAAGAAATGCCAGAAAATCGCAATAAACTGATATAAATTGCTATAAGTCAGTTTAAATTAACTACCTTATGATGTCTTTAACACCTATAACGAATAAAAACATGACCGGAGATATAGAACTGGCTAAACCAAAGCTTGGAAGGAGGCCAGTCCGACGTCCATTCTGCGTCGAGCGCACGGTTGAAAAGAAAGGTACTTCCGCTCCAGGGTCTTATATAAGGTCCCAGATTGCGCAATCGACTCCATTCAAATTGTCACCACTTACTGACATCTAGAGGAAGGCGTATGCAGTGTTTGTAGCCCCACAGCGTTCACAGGGACTTATAAACTGACCTGGGAACAGAGGCCGAGATTTCTGAAATCTCACTCCCTGGCAGGAAAAGTGCTGCAGAATGAGTTCTGTTTCACTCAGAGACATAATTCAAACGGTTTTAGAAACTAGAGAGTGTTTTCTATCCAATAGTAATAATAATATGCATATTGTACGAGCAAGAATTGAGTACGAGGCAGTTTAATTTGGGGACCAATTTTTCCAAGATCGAAATAGCACCCCCCATAGGCTCAAGAGGTTTTTAAACTCTTATTTTTTTTATTATTATTATTTTTCTTAGAAAAATATTATCCAAAATACAAACAATTAATGTTTAGTTGTCCAAGTATTTGATAACAGACTGGGAAACAGATTATAACACATTATAACACATTGGGAAGGTGTGACATAAAGACGACGTATAATTTGTAGTTGTTGTGATGCTGATCCTGTGTGTGGGAGGGGCTTACGTTTGTCATTTCTAGCCTGGGAGGATTTTTCACTGTCAGACAGAGCAACATGGTGTGTTTGTTCCAAATGGCACCTATTCCCTGTGTTCCAAATGGCACCTATTCCCTGTGTTCCAAATGGCACCTATTCCACCGTGTTCCAAATGGCACCTATTCCACCGTGTTCCAAATGGCACCTATTCCCCTGTATTCCAAATGACACCTATTCCACTGTGTTCCAAATGGCACCTATTCCCATGTGTTCCAAATGGCACCTATTCCTTTGTGTTCCAAATGGCACCTGTTCCCCTTTGTTCCAAATGGCACCTATTCCCTGTGTTCCAAATGGCACCTATTCCACTGTGTTCCAAATGACACCTATTCCACAGTGTTCCAAATGACACCTATTCCACTGTGTTCCATATGGAACCTGTTTCTCTGTGTTCCAAATGGCACCTATTCCCCTGTGTTCCAAATGGCACCTATTCCCCTGTGTTCCAAATGACACCTATTCCCATGTGTTCCAAATGGCACCTATTCCCCTGTGTTCCAAATGACACCTATTCCCATGTGTTCCAAATGGCACCTATTCCACTGTGTTCCAAAAGGCACCTATTCCCTGTCTTCCAAATGGCACCTATTCCACTGTGTTCCAAATGGTACCTATTCCCTGTGTTCCAAATCGCACCTATTCCCCTATGTTCCAAGTGGCACCTATTCCCCTGTGTTCCAAATGGCACCTATTCCCCTGTGTTCCAAATGGCACCTATTCCACCGTGTTCCAAAAGGCACCTATTCCCTGTCTTCCAAATGGCACCTATTCCACTGTGTTCCAAAAGGCACCTATTCCCTGTCTTCCAAATTACATCTGTTCCTCTGTGTTCCAAATGGCACCTGTTCCCCTGTGTTCCAAATGGCACCTATTCCACTGTGTTCCAAATGGCACCTATTCCCCTGTGTTCCAAATGACACCTGTTCCCCTGTGTTCCAAATGGCACCTATTCCAATATGTTCCAAATGGCACCTATTCTCTGTGTTCCAAATGGCACTTATTCCACTGTGTTCCAAATGGCACCTATTCCCGTGTGTTCCAAATGGCACCTATTCCCCGTGTGTTCCAAATGGCACCTATTCCCCGTGTGTTCCAAATGGCACCTATTCCACTGTGTTCCAAATGGCACCTATTCCACTGTGTTCCAAATGGCACCTATTCCACTGTGTTCCAAATGGCACCTATTCCACTGTGTTCCAAATGGCACCTATTCCACTGTGTTCGAAAAGGCACCTATTCCCTGTCTTCCAAATGGCACCTATTCCCTGTGTTCCAAATGGCACCTATTCCACCGTGTTCCAAATGGCACCTATTCCACCGTGTTCCAAATGGCACCTATTCCCCTGTATTCCAAATGACACCTATTCCACTGTGTTCCAAATGGCACCTATTCCCATGTGTTCCAAATGGCACCTATTCCTTTGTGTTCCAAATGGCACCTGTTCCCCTTTGTTCCAAATGGCACCTATTCCCTGTGTTCCAAATGGCACCTATTCCACTGTGTTCCAAATGACACCTATTCCACAGTGTTCCAAATGACACCTATTCCACTGTGTTCCATATGGAACCTGTTTCTCTGTGTTCCAAATGGCACCTATTCCCCTGTGTTCCAAATGGCACCTATTCCCCTGTGTTCCAAATGACACCTATTCCCATGTGTTCCAAATGGCACCTATTCCCCTGTGTTCCAAATGACACCTATTCCCATGTGTTCCAAATGGCACCTATTCCACTGTGTTCCAAAAGGCACCTATTCCCTGTCTTCCAAATGGCACCTATTCCACTGTGTTCCAAATGGTACCTATTCCCTGTGTTCCAAATCGCACCTATTCCCCTATGTTCCAAGTGGCACCTATTCCCCTGTGTTCCAAATGGCACCTATTCCCCTGTGTTCCAAATGGCACCTATTCCACCGTGTTCCAAAAGGCACCTATTCCCTGTCTTCCAAATGGCACCTATTCCACTGTGTTCCAAAAGGCACCTATTCCCTGTCTTCCAAATTACATCTGTTCCTCTGTGTTCCAAATGGCACCTGTTCCCCTGTGTTCCAAATGGCACCTATTCCACTGTGTTCCAAATGGCACCTATTCCCCTGTGTTCCAAATGACACCTGTTCCCCTGTGTTCCAAATGGCACCTATTCCAATATGTTCCAAATGGCACCTATTCTCTGTGTTCCAAATGGCACTTATTCCACTGTGTTCCAAATGGCACCTATTCCCGTGTGTTCCAAATGGCACCTATTCCCCGTGTGTTCCAAATGGCACCTATTCCCCGTGTGTTCCAAATGGCACCTATTCCACTGTGTTCCAAATGGCACCTATTCCACTGTGTTCCAAATGGCACCTATTCCACTGTGTTCCAAATGGCACCTATTCCACTGTGTTCCAAATGGCACCTATTCCACTGTGTTCCAAATGGCACCTATTCCACTGTGTTCCAAATGGCACCTATTCCACTGTGTTCCAAATGGCACCTATTCCACCGTGTTCCAAATGGCACCTATTCCACCGTGTTCCAAATGGCACCTATTCCCCTGTGTTCCAAATGGCACCTATTCCAATATGTTCCAAATGGCACCTATTCTCTGTGTTCCAAATGGCACTTATTCCACTGTGTTCCAAATGGCACCTATTCCCGTGTGTTCCAAATGGCACCTATTCCCCGTGTGTTCCAAATGGCACCTATTCCACTGTGTTCCAAATGGCACCTATTCCACTGTGTTCCAAATGGCACCTATTCCACTGTGTTCCAAATGGCACCTATTCCACTGTGTTCCAAATGGCACCTATTCCACTGTGTTCCAAATGGCACCTATTCCACTGTGTTCCAAATGGCACCTATTCCACCGTGTTCCAAATGGCACCTATTCCACCGTGTTCCAAATGGCACCTATTCCACCGTGTTCCAAATGGCACATATTCCCCGTGTGTTCCAAATGGCACCTATTCCACTGTGTTCCAAATGGCACCTATTCCACTGTGTTCCAAATGGCACCTATTCCACTGTGTTCCAAATGGCACCTATTCCACTGTGTTCCAAATGGCACCTATTCCACTGTGTTCCAAATGGCACCTATTCCACTGTGTTCCAAATGGCACCTATTCCACTGTGTTCCAAATGGCACCTATCCACCGTGTTCCAAATGGCACCTATTCCACCGTGTTCCAAATGGCACCTATTCCACCGTGTTCCAAATGGCACCTATTCCACCGTGTTCCAAATGGCACCTATTCCATTGTGTTCCAAATGGCACCTATTCCATCGTGTTCCAAATGGCACCTATTCCGGTGTGTTCCAAATGGCACCTATTCCATTGTGTTCCAAATGGCACCTATTCCATTGTGTTCCAAATGGCACCTATTCCCGTGTGTTCCAAATGGCACCTATTCCACTGTGTTCCAAATGACACCTATTCCACTGTGTTCCAAATGACACCTATTCCACTGTGTTCCATATGGAACCTGTTTCTCTGTGTTCCAAATGGCACCTATTCCCCTGTGTTCCAAATGGCACCTATTCCTTTGTGTTCCAAATGACACCTATTCCACTGTGTTCCAAATGGCACCTATTCCCCTGTGTTCCAAATGGCACCTATTCCCCTGTGTTCCAAATGACACCTATTCCCATGTGTTCTAAATGGCACCTATTCCCCTGTGTTCCAAATGACACCTATTCCCATGTGTTCCAAATGGCACCTATTCCACTGTGTTCCAAAAGGCACCTATTCCCTGTCTTCCAAATGGCACCTATTCCACTGTGTTCCAAATGGTACCTATTCCCTGTGTTCCAAATCGCACCTATTCCCCTGTGTTCCAAGTGGCACCTATTCCCCTGTGTTCCAAATGGCACCTATTCCCCTGTGTTCCAAATGGCACCTATTCCACCGTGTTCCAAAAGGCACCTATTCCCTGTCTTCCAAATGGCACCTATTGCACTGTGTTCCAAAAGGCACCTATTCCCTGTCTTCCAAATTACATCTGTTCCTCTGTGTTCCAAATGGCACCTGTTCCCCTGTGTTCCAAATGGCACCTATTCCACTGTGTTCCAAATGGCACCTATTCCCCTGTGTTCCAAATGACACCTGTTCCCCTGTGTTCCAAATGGCACCTATTCCAATATGTTCCAAATGGCACCTATTCTCTGTGTTCCAAATGGCACTTATTCCACTGTGTTCCAAATGGCACCTATTCCCGTGTGTTCCAAATGGCACCTATTCCCCGTGTGTTCCAAATGGCACCTATTCCCCGTGTGTTCCAAATGGCACCTATTCCCCGTGTGTTCCAAATGGCACCTATTCCCCGTGTGTTCCAAATGGCACCTATTCCACTGTGTTCCAAATGGCACCTATTCCACTGTGTTCCAAATGGCACCTATTCCACTGTGTTCCAAATGGCACCTATTCCACTGTGTTCCAAATGGCACCTATTCCACCGTGTTCCAAATGGCACCTATTCCACCGTGTTCCAAATGGCACCTATTCCACCGTGTTCCAAATGGCACATATTCCCCGTGTGTTCCAAATGGCACCTATTCCACTGTGTTCCAAATGGCACCTATTCCACTGTGTTCCAAATGGCACCTATTCCACTGTGTTCCAAATGGCACCTATTCCACCGTGTTCCAAATGGCACCTATTCCACCGTGTTCCAAATGGCACCTATTCCACCGTGTTCCAAATGGCACCTATTCCACCGTGTTCCAAATGGCACATATTCCCCGTGTGTTCCAAATGGCACCTATTCCACTGTGTTCCAAATGGCACCTATTCCACTGTGTTCCAAATGGCACCTATTCCACTGTGTTCCAAATGGCACCTATTCCACTGTGTTCCAAATGGCACCTATTCCACTGTGTTCCAAATGGCACCTATTCCACTGTGTTCCAAATGGCACCTATTCCACTGTGTTCCAAATGGCACCTATTCCACTGTGTTCCAAATGGCACCTATTCCACTGTGTTCCAAATGGCACCTATTCCACTGTGTTCCAAATGGCACCTATTCCACTGTGTTCCAAATGGCACCTATTCCACTGTGTTCCAAATGGCACCTATTCCACTGTGTTCCAAATGGCACCTATTCCACCGTGTTCCAAATGGCACCTATTCCACCGTGTTCCAAATGGCACCTATTCCACCGTGTTCCAAATGACACCTATTCCACAGTGTTCCAAATGACACCTATTCCACTGTGTTCCAAATGGAACCTGTTTCTCTGTGTTCCAAATGGCACCTATTCCCCTGTGTTCCAAATGACACCTATTCCACTGTGTTCCAAATGACACCTATTCCACTGTGTTCCAAATGGCACATATTCCCCTGTGTTCCAAATGGCACCTATTCCCCTGTGTTCCAAATGACACCTATTCCCATGTGTTCCAAATGGCACCTATTCCACTGTGTTCGAAAAGGCACCTATTCCCTGTCTTCCAAATGGCACCTATTCCACTGTGTTCCAAATGGTACCTATTCCCCTGTGTTCCAAGTGGCACCTGTTCCCCTGTGTTCCAAATTACATCTGTTCCTCTGTGTTCCAAATGGCACCTATTCCACTGTGTTCCAAATGGCACCTATTCCACTGTGTTCCAAATGGCACCTATTCCACTGTGTTCCAAATGGCACCTATTCCACCGTGTTCCAAATGGCACCTATTCCACCGTGTTCCAAATGGCACCTATTCCACCGTGTTCCAAATGACACCTATTCCACAGTGTTCCAAATGACACCTATTCCACTGTGTTCCAAATGGAACCTGTTTCTCTGTGTTCCAAATGGCACCTATTCCCCTGTGTTCCAAATGACACCTATTCCACTGTGTTCCAAATGACACCTATTCCACTGTGTTCCAAATGGCACATATTCCCCTGTGTTCCAAATGGCACCTATTCCCCTGTGTTCCAAATGACACCTATTCCCATGTGTTCCAAATGGCACCTATTCCACTGTGTTCGAAAAGGCACCTATTCCCTGTCTTCCAAATGGCACCTATTCCACTGTGTTCCAAATGGTACCTATTCCCCTGTGTTCCAAGTGGCACCTGTTCCCCTGTGTTCCAAATTACATCTGTTCCTCTGTGTTCCAAATGGCACCTGTTCCCCTGTGTTCCAAATGGCACCTATTCCACTGTGTTCCAAATGGCACCTATTCCCCTGTGTTCCAAATGACACCTGTTCCCCTGTGTTCCAAATGGCACCTATTCCAATATGTTCCAAATGGCACCTATTCCAATATGTTCCAAATGGCACCTATTCTCTGTGTTCCAAATGGCACTTATTCCACTGTGTTCCAAATGGCACCTATTCCACTGTGTTCCAAATGGCACCTATTCCACTGTGTTCCAAATGGCACCTATTCCACTGTGTTCCAAATGGCACCTATTCCACTGTGTTCCAAATGGCACCTATTCCAGTGTGTTCCAAATGGCACCTATTCCAGTGTGTTCCAAATGGCACCTATTCCCCTGTGTTCCAAATGGCACCTATTCCCCTGTGTTCCAAATGGCACCTATTCCCCTGTATTCCAAATGACACCTATTCCACTGTGTTCCAAAATGGCACCTATTCCCATGTGTTCCAAATGGCACCTATTCCCTTGTGTTCCAAATGGCACCTATTCCCCTGTATTCCAAATGACACCTATTCCACTGTGTTCCAAAATGGCACCTATTCCACTGTGTTCCAAATAGCACCTATTCCACTGTATTCCAAATGGCACCTATTCCACTGTGTTCCAAATGGCACCTATTCCACTGTGTTCCAAATGGCACCTATTCCACTGTGTTCCAAATGGCACCTATTCCACTGTATTACAAATGGCACCTATTCCATTGTGTTCCAAATGGCACCTATTCCACTGTATTCCAAATGGCACCTATTCCCTGTGTTCCAAATTGCACCTATTCCCTGTGTTCCAAATGGCACCTATTCCACTGTATTCGAAATGGCGCTATTTCCTACTAGCATTTTGACCACAGCCCTATAGACTCTGGTCGAAAGTAGTACGCTATCAAGGGAATAGAATGCCATTTGGAACAAGTCCTTGCTGTTGTCCCACCAGACAGTCATACAATCATTTAATTAGGTAACAACCCCCTGTGTTATTCTATAATATGTTTGCAGTGTGCAGGCAGTTTATCAATTACTGCTTGTGGTTTCATTCTGTCACTCAGTCTCAGTCTGGGGCAAGCGTCTGAGTTCTCTCCCTCTCTCTTTCTCTCTCTCTCTCTCTCTCTCTCTCTCTCTCTCTCTCTCTCTCTCTCTCTCTCTGTCTCTCTCTGTCTCTCTCTGTCTCTCTCTGTCTCTCTCTCTCTCTCTCTG